>NC_067243.1:4216570-4396570 GCF_019924925.1 Ctenopharyngodon idella | reverse complement strand
TGGATGAACTTGCTTGTTAAACATGCAGTGTGTCATTGCTGTTCCCTTCTGAGGGACGAGTCCAGATTCCATGGAGAGACTGTTGGATCAGATGTGCAGTGTGAACCGACTCACCAGAACAGCACGATCCGGTTGTGACCTTGCCTCCATAAGTGCCTCGCGGTCCGGCCCCAGTCCGGGTAATGAGTGTCCTGCAGCATCATGTCTGTTACCTTGGAAACAAACAAACAAACAAACACTCCTTACTTACTTTGTGCTTCACAATGACTGCGCCAGGGTTATCATCGTCAACTAAAACCATAAAACAAATAATTTGTTACGTGAAATAAATGTAACATTAGCCGATATAAAATAAAAAAAAAAAAAGTATTTTATTTGAGAAATAATGATAATAATGACAAATACACTAAACTAAAATGACTGAAACAAACTAAAATTAAAGTGAAAACAGAAAATTATAGAGAATTATACTAAAACACACTGGATTGTGTTTAAAGTCATAAAACAGTAAAAACTAAATAAATGTTATTCCATTTCCAAAATATTTTCATGTAATAAAGTTCAGAAGAATATCTGTTTTAACTTTCTTTAATATATTATTTACTTAATCAGTGAATGTTATTGTAAAAAAAATAAAATAAAATTACAGTTAAAAATGACTATTTTAGTATTATTGAGATCATTATAATTTTTATTAATATTTTGAATTAGCTTTTACTTTCATTTTTTTCATTCTTATTCTAACTTTAGTTAAAGTTTTAGCAATTTTTTTGTTTTATATATATTTTTTTTTAAATACGTCTATGCATTTTTTAATTTTTATTAGTTTTTTATTTTATTTTAGTACATCAAGTTAAACTAAAATGAAAATGAAAAGAGAGATGTTTTTATTTATTGCAGGTAACATTTATTTTAAATAAGGATTTTTTTTTTATGGTTTTAGTTTCAGTTTACTATAACAACCCTGAATCAAATTAACTATTACAAAATTGCATATTAAATATTAAAATACATTTGTTTGTTTTTTTATTATTTCAAAAGTAATTTACCACAACATTTAGATTATTAGATTATGACAAATTAGGATAATAAAATAAAATGTATTTTAAATTATATTAATATAAATGCATGAATATAAATAAATGTATAAATATTTATAATATGTAAAATATATATTTACATATGCATGACATTGTTATATTTATTTACAGAAGTACATTATGCCATATACAAACCTCTAAACCTCTAACCTGTGTTTGTCAAGTGAACTACAGTTATGCCCTATCGAGTGTGCAGACTGCGCAGTGAGCCGTAACGCCTGTCTAAGGTCACCCTGATGACGGATCCGCTCCTTCACAAAAGAAAGACTGAAAACTGTGGGGAGGGAAAGAGAAAGTGAAATAAATCTGTAAATCTTTCATCACGTCGCAGCCAAACCGCAGCAGCCTGTGACGAGATGAAGGGCTGAATTAATGGCATGTAGACGCCGTCAGTAATGTCTCGATTCAGCACTTTGAGACGCTCGTTCGCCCTTCGTCTTTCTATTCTCTCCCTCCTTCGTTTTATCCCTCTCTTTTTCTCCTCCTCTCTTCTCTTTTGTTCATCCCTGCAGTTTGAACACAGGAATACTAATGTACCCAAAGAGACACACACACACACACACACACACACACACGCATCCCAGCAGATCCGAACTACACCTGCACTCGTGTGTCACTGAGGAAAGCACTTTGATGCCGGATATTGTCGGAAGAATGTTTGTTTCCTGAGTGTCCTTGAGTGAACTTGGGAAAACCTTGTTTTTAATCGCCATGACTGTCAACATTTATAACAGTGCTTATAGTTTACAGACAGACATTATAGAAAAACTGAAGTAAATACAGTGTGTCAATCAGTTTGAGTGACAGCTATCAGTTTAAACGTCAATCTTGCGATGAGATTCCAAATAATTCCACTTTTAACAAAGCATTAAAAGTCAACATATTGTTAAAGTTAAACTAACAATGAGTTACAGTAATTAATGGTAATTAATAAACATTTATTTTTTATGTAATTAATAAAAAACGCTCATTGTTAGATCATGTTCATTAAATAATATACACATAATAATAAAACATTTACAGCTTTTGATTTCCATAAAGTATTAGTAAATGTTAAAAACGAACATTAACTAAGATTAATAAATGATTTAGAAGTATTTTTTATTGTTAGTTCATGTTTTAACCTTATTGTGAAGTGTTACCAAAACTATTATATGTAAAATTATTTCACTGTTGAAAATAAAGTGTAAACAGGATGAAGCAATGCGACATTAATCGCTTCCAGTGAGAGTGAACATCATTTTAATCATATTTTTCAAGCGTTATTAATTTCTCTGTTTTGCGGCTGCACCTTTAAGGAGGACATTATTGCTTTCTCGACGTGCCGAACGCTCTGTGGTCTTATCGCAGCTCTTGCCAGAGTTTTTGGGGCTAAATGAGGAGTTTGTTGGTTTGGGTGATCTCTAATGTCACATTCTCTCCGCCGCCTCTGGAAACATTCGCCACTTTTCCACGAGAGTCAATTACCAACAAATAATTACAGAAATATTTGACTGGCTCGTCAGGTTCGTCAAGGTCAAGAAAACTCATAAAACAATTTCATGCTGCTTTAAAGTTGCTACAGTCAACATGAAATCAAAATACACCCTTTTTACTTTAATATACACTGTTGGTGTTACTTGAGAATGATTCATTGGTGCACAATATTTGAGACTTTTCCAAACTTTATTGACAGCCAAACCACTTTGACCTAAATGTCTCCCTGATATTTTAAGTAAATATTTCAATAATTTAACTTTTGTATGTTCACATGACATACAGATAAACAAATAAAATACCACAATTTGTGATTGTGTTATTTTAGATTAAAATATATATATATATATATATTTATTTTTTACCTCATTAAAAACATGGTAAAGTAACAACTATAATTGGCTTATTGGTTTTTTAAAATGGTGGCATGATAAAACACACCAATGTCCAATAAATAATTATGCTACTAAATGAACTAACAATGAGCAATACATTTGTTATAGTACTTATTAATCTTTGTTAATGTTAGTTAATAAAAATTCAGCTGTTCATTGTTTGTTCATGTTAGTTCACAGTGTATTAATGTTAATAAATACAACATTTGATTTAAATAACATTAGTAAATGATTAAATTAACATTAACTAAGATTAATAAATGCTGTAGAAGTATTGTTAACTTAAGTAGTGACCTATTAAAACCTTATTGTAAAGTGTTACCATATTTACATTTAGAATATATATATATAAAATGTGTGTGTGTGTGTGTATATATATTTTATATATATATATATATATATATATATATATAAAAACACACACATTTTATATACATTTTCTCCATCAAGCTGTTCAACCATTCTCATTCAGAACGTCCAAGTCATTCCCGATGGATAAAATCAATTACGGAAGTAAAACAGGTTTTGAGTGTCGTTTCATGTGGACTTTAAACAGGTTCTGGTTAGAGTCTCACCATCCACGCCGTCACAAAATCCCCCATCCATGTCCCTACAGCAGCCATCTTCATCAAACTCTCGTTCCTGATGCCCATGTACTCCGTCACCATGTGAGGACTGCAGAGAGAGAGACACAGATCCGGTCAGTCCATGTTTCTGTCACCGCTCATCAGCTCCAGCGAGCCGCGGCGATCATGAGGTGTGGCGCTTCGCATCTTCAGCCGCGTCTTCTCCAAAAGCTTTTATTCGACGTGACACTCACTGGATAAAGCGTTTCAATAACGCTACAGGACATGTTAACGTCATCACAAACACAAATAAACTTCAGAGGCCTTTATAATGCATTTAGGGAACGAATCGCTTCCAGAAAATGATCCAACGCATATAAAAACACAGCCAAGCGTTCACATGTTGTGACAGCGAGCGAATGTAATCTTCTTTATGCTGCTTTTATGCCGTCAGAAGTGTTTACAGGCCTTGAACAGGTACAAACTCGTTAATCTGCTTATGCACGTCAGTGTGTGGATTACAGATGGCGGGAAACGCAGATCGAGTGTCAGAACGAGCGGATTGTTTCCACCCGGGTTTTTGGTCTCATCCTGAACCGCGCGACGGATAATAACGCCATTATTCTGCAAAGGAGAACATGTTTTAACGAGCTTTTTTTCCTAATTAGCACCGTTAATTGAAAGGCCAATCGATACTAAGACATCAAATTGGCAACTACCTGATTTTTTTTTCCCATCTCAGTTAAAAAGTTTATTTTATTTCAAGTTTACTATAATAACCCTTAATCAAATTAATAAAAAATTGCATACTAATTTTTAAATGATCTCATTCTGAACAGCGTTATCCTGAAAACTAGAGCATGTGTTTAACAAGCGTTCATCTTCATTAGCACATTCATGGCTGCCCAATCTACAACAAATCTGTAAAGCAAACGAACGCTTGACCCGCTGTCGTTACGGCCTCATAACGCGTGAGATTGAATCTGTATTCCGTCCATTATACGGCCAGTCATTAGAGCGCATGTCCAAAGCGCGACTTATCACCCTCACAGCTCACCGATAAAGCCGCTTTGATTAGAAGGAAGATTTATTGGCACATTAAGTCAGTTTCAAACACCCCACGGTTGTGGACCACGGCCAGCCGCCGGAGCTGCTCCGCTGGGAGTCGTTCACCAAGGGCATCGAGCTAATCGATAATACGGGAACCATCCGACGCTCACGGGTGTGTTAGTATGTAAGTAATGGAGCAACTAGTTTAGGGTGGTACGGTTTAATAACATGCAGGGGAATGGAGTGTGATATGGCAAAGTGAGACACACAATCTCTCTCTCTCTCTCTCTCTGATTAGTGTCTCATGTCTTCATTTATTCATTATGGCTGTAATTTTAATGCAGTACTGCTGGGTAACCTGACAAAGTCACATCAGCTCAGCAGCACAAATGACACACGTGCACACACAACATTCACAGACAAGCATTTTTTGGACATGCACAAAAGCATTACCATGTTTTTTTATGGACATGACATTGAAATCCCATGTTTTTGTGGACATGTTCCAATGAAATACCACTTTTTTTTTTTAACATGGCACATTGTATTACTATGTTTTTGGTATGTTCCATGGTGGTAATATATATTTTTAAACATTTACCATGGTAATACCATGTTTTTCATTAATACCATGTTTTATGACATGCACCATAGTATTACAATTATTTTTGGACACGTACCATTGAAATTTCATGTTTTTTGAACATGTTAATGTTTCGTGTTGGTAATACCATGTTTTTTTGACATGCACCATTGTATTACAATATTTTTTTTACTATAGTATTTTTTTTTTTTTTTTACATTTCCTATGTTAATACTATGTTTTTGGACATGCTCCATAGCATTACAACAATTTTTTGACATGTACATTTGAAATACCATGTTTCTTGAACATTTATCATGCTAATACCATGTTTTTTTAATCAATTTTCATGTTAATACCATGTTTTTGGACATGCACCATAGGATTAGAATTATTTTTGGATATGTACCATAGAAATTCCATGTTTTTTGAATATTCACTATGGTATTACCATGTTTTTTGAACATTTACCTTGTTAATAGAATGTTTTTGAATATTACCATAAAAATACCATATTTTTTATATTTTCCATGTTAATACCATGTTTTATGACATGAACCATAGCATTACTATTATTTTTGTGCATGTATAATTGAAATTCCATGTTTTTTGAACACACTATGGTATTACCAAGTTTTTGACATTTTCCATGGTCGTAATATGTTTACTGAAAATTTTCCATGGTAATACCATGTTTTTTGAACATACACCATAGTATAATGATGATTTTTGGACATGTACCATTGAAACACCATGTTTTTTGAACATTTACCATGATAATACCATGTTTTTTTAACATGTATCATGCTATTCATTCAGTACCATGTTACATATCAAAGTAACATCTGATTATCTGACTATCACTGTACCATAATTAACGTGTGATGACACTGGATTTAAAGACTGTGTATATATATATATATATATATACACACACACACACACACACACACACCACATGTAACCAAATAATGGACTGTTCAACAGCTTGCTCGTACACATGTGGTTTATCCAAATGATTCCCCAGAGTCTCTTCTGTTAATTATAGTTCTACAGCAGCCCAGTTTATGAAATATGAGATGCACTGGTAAAAAATGAGGTCACATATGCTGCACGAGTTGATTCAAATCAGCAAACGAGACGCTACTGACGGAAACAACAAGCCCTGATGAGGCGACTCGCACTGGGAAGAACATCAGCTGCACAGACCCTTGTTCCTGGAAGTCAGAGAGACTCGTGACAGGATTACTGATGTGTGCGGCGTGCCGGTATTCCAGGGATGAGGAGAGACGCTCCAGCCGTGAGAATTAATATGAATGATGCTCCCGAGCAGCTGCTAATGAGTCGAGTCTCACAGAGAACAAAACGTCCAAGTCATGATTTGACAAATTCAAACTCCAGTCGCTGCTAAAATTTCAGTTTGCCTTTGGTCTATTTTCAGGGCCGCAGACGGAATCAGTCTGATTCTGTGAAAACAGCCGCTGGTCGACTCTCAGAGATGTTTGTGACATTCTCACCGACTCCCAAGGCAGGACTGAATTTTAATTAGGCACCGTCTCGGAAGCCACAAATCTGAAATACCCTCTAAAACGCTTCCAAGAGCCTCACTGGCCCTTTCAGGAACTTTACAGGACAGAATTACAATCAGTCTGATTGTCTACAAGAATAAAAAGTTGGCTATTTTCTAAATTTATGTTTTTGATCTTATTGACGCTAGAGACTGCGGTCTTCAGCCTCCTTGTTAGAGCACCCGCCTCCCATGCCGGCGACCCCGGGTTCGAGTCCCTCTTAGAGCGGGCGGTTCGAACAGGAGGGGTTACAAAAGCATCATCTAAATGCATAAATATAACTATAAATGTGTCACATTCCTGATTATTACATCTTGTCAGATTGACAAGAACAAATGCAAATCAATAAATGTGTAAATGTCAGCGCTGTATTATTTGCTCTCATTTAGGCGAGTTTCCGTTTGCAGTTTTAAAGTGGAACTGCAGCAACCAGAAACAGAATAAACAAAGCTGATTATTAAGAGGAATTAGCAAGTAAATGTTCCCTCTCACACAGACACAAATGTAAATTATGCAGACTTCTGCGGATCTCCCTGAGGGAACCTCATTCTGGACTAAAGGCAAAATTTGCCAAAGTTTTATAAGCAACACCGAGTGTTAGATTAGACAGCTACTAGTGCAGAAACAGGCTGATTTATGGTACCAGCAGCTTGTAAAACAGCACTTAACATGATTATCATGTTGAATGGTTAGTCTGGCTGCAGGTAACACACACACACACACATTCTCACACTTAAACTACATGTCACTTCCTGATGTACGATTCGGCCTATATGTGCATCTGTTAATCTCACGGGAGTCCTGCAGTTGTCACAGTAACAGTGGAAGCGGCTCATCTCCAGCTGGGTTGACCTGTGAGAAATCACTGGCCACGCCCCTTTCCACACAGACCCCTCCCCCTGGCCTACATAGTCAAACTGTTTTTCTTCACCAATTTATTCTGTGCTTCACAGCATCAAATTCTTAAAAAACGTGACCTAGTTTAAAGGGTTTTGTTTACCCCATAACAAATTATGTCATCATTTACTCACCCTAATGTTGAAATTGAAATACCATGTTTTTTGAACATGCACCATAGTATTACCATGTTTTTGGACATGTCCCATGGTAATATCATGTTTTTTGATAAATTTCTATGGTAATAGCACATTTTCCCCATGGACATGCACCATAGTATTACAATGTTTTTTGGAAAGATACCATTAAAATAACCATGTTTTTTTTTTTTTTTTTTTTTACATTTCCCATGTTAATACCATGTTTTTGGACATTCACCATAGTATAAAAATGTTTTTTACATGTACCATCGAATTACCATGTTTTACCATAAACATTTACTATGGTAAGGCCAAGTTTTTTTTTATATTTCCCATGTTAACACCATGTTTTTTAACACGTACCACAGAATTAATTTTTTTGGACATGTACCATTGAATTGCCATGCTTTGTGAAGATTTCCCATGTAAATACCATGTTTTTGGATATTCACCATAGTATTATGATGGTTTTTGGACCTGTACCACTGAATTATCATGTTTTTTTTTTTTTAACATTTACTTTGGTAATATCATGCTTTTTGAATATTTCCCATGTTAATACCATGTTTTTGGGCTTTCACCATAGTACTACAATGCTTTGTGGACATGTACCATTGAATTACCATGTTTTTTTAACATTTACTATGGTAATATGTTTTTTTTTAATATTTCCCATGTTAATACCATGTTTTTGGGCATTCACCATAGTACTACAATGCTTTGTGGACATGTACCATTGAATTACCATGTTTACTGAACATGTACCATAGTATTACCAGGTGTTTTGTGCATGTACTATTGAATTACCATGTTTTTTTTTTTTTTTTTTTTAACATTTCCCATGTTAATACCAGGTTTTTGGACATGTACCATTAAAGTACCAACATACACCATAGTATTACCATATATTTTGGCCATGTACCAGGTCATATGAATATTCTATTAATTCAGAACCATGTTACATATTGATTATGTTTTGTTCACCCCAAAATAAAACGTAAATGTTGTGGAGCAAAACGTCCAGTAACGCTCCAAAATAAAATAATAAAAATCCTTCCTTTAAATTAAATCACACATATTTATCAGTATGAAATAATAACGTCATGAGTCATTCTGACATATTAATATTCCTCAGATTTACATAGTTTAATAATTGCATATGAAAAGCCACAACCTAGACGCTCGTTTTTGATTTATCGTAACAATTATCAGAGAGCGCGACTGATTTATTAGGTTTCGTCTGAAACGCATGATATTGATTAAAATGAAATTTAATGTTCTTCTACTGATAAAATAAAACAGATTATCTCCATCCAGTCCTCAAGCCCGTAAAGGTCAAAGGTCATTCTGGATCCATGAGCCAATGACCTTCAAATATCTGCCTCAAAATGAGATATTCTCTGCGCTCTGGGTCTATCCAGCAGATATTGATTAAGTGGTGAGGTGTCAACGCCGCTGGCTCAGAAACATCACCTTCAGGACCTCTTCGCCATAACCACAACATTTATCCAGGGACCCAAACAGGATGTTTCAGCGTTTTCAATTACACGAGAGCCGCAGCACCGTTACAGCCCAGTTCTTCTGCCTACAAGAGCCAGATTGAAATGGAGGCACAAATATACATGGACAAAACACACTCGCACAGAGATGCACTTTTATAAACCGCTGAAAAAATCCACTGAATGCAGATATGTCAATATGTGAGACTTCTGATTCACCCGCTGCTATTGGCTATAAGTCAATGCATTTTGAATAATGCGCACTGAATAATTGTTTACACTAAAACTGGGATGGATTCTTGTTGCAATGCATTATGGGATTTTCAGCAATGTTGCTGATGTTATTGCACTGGTCTCTCTCTCTGAGCGCGTGCAGCTGTGTCTCTCAGACGGGTGGCGCTGCGGCTCCTAATTGGCCATGAGTAATGCGATCTGCACTCTTAATTAAATAACGCTGCTTAATTAGCACATGATGTATGCCTGTAGCGGACGCCTCGAGTGGTGATGAGCTAAAGGGGCTGAACACTGACTCCGCCCCCTGTCACGGCCCCGCCCACATCACACAACACACACTGAGCTGAGGATGAAGTAGCATCATCATCATCATCATCATATGTGTGCTGGGCTCTACATGCTGAGAGCAGCTGCGGTAATGACGCAATAAAGGCTGTAATGATTTACTAAAGGTGGAAATGATGTCATAAAGGCCATTATGATGTCATTTATAAAAAAAGACAGAGAATTTGCTATGAAATCAGTTGGACTGCCGGACTCTCAACAGCCTTTTTATGACATGCAGAGAGAGAATGTGAGTGTTTATGATGTTCATTTCAATCACAAGCACACTGAGGGGCTGCCAATGTGTGTGTGTGTGTGTGTGTGTGTGTGTGTGTGTGCGTGAAGGGGGAGGAAGCAGAACTGGTTGTTGAGAGTGTGTGATGTGGGGGTTTGAGCGGGTGTTATTGTGTGTGTGTGTGTGTGGGGAGGGGGATTCACAGAGAATAAAAGAATATCAAGGAGGAGGATGAGAGGCAACAGATGCTGAGAGAGACAGATTTTGATTTTTCCTTTTTGATTTGGGATGAAATATGACATTTTATTTCCTTATACGAACATAAACACAGGACAAACATATTCTGCTGTATGTGTGTGTCTGACAACAGATACATTTACCATGGTAAGTACTGAACACTGTCATTAGAACAGAATCAAAATTTCACTAAACGAAGATCACAATAACTGTAGTAACCGTAGCAGTTACCAGGGTAAAGCATTAAGGACAGATGCTGAAGACACTACAGATATTCTGCGACGTTAATCTGACATTTATTCTGAGAGTGAATCAGAGTCACAGTAAGAACATAATGACACGGCCATCAGATCCGACTGTCTGCGGCTGTGAATGAGAGGGTTTGTGCCGCGAGCGCCGGGACTCGCGCAGGTCCTCTCTCCTCACAGGTGTAAACAATAATTTCTCATGACAGATCCGAAAACATCAGACACATGCTGTCAGAGAGACAGAAGGCTCCTGAGGGGAACGTGCTGCTCGAATGACTGTACAACAGCGCCACCTATCTGTGAGAGAGGACATCACACCGGCTGAGATCAAGCTCATTATAATCGCGCTCAATTACTAAACCAAACCCATCAAAATAATGAACTAAACACATCCACTGTCTCACATTTCATTTTTTTTTTCATTTTCAGTTCATTTATTAGACATCCAGCAGGTCAACGTAGTTCATGAATATTTTTTTTTTTTTAAATAAATAGATTTATATACTTGCCAAAGTAAATTTTACTAACATCTGGTGGTATATTTATACTGTTTCCCAGCCAATCACAGTGAAAGCAAATTATGTATTATGATGTTATATATATATATATATATATATATATATATATATATATATATATATACACACACACACACACACACACACACAAACAAATTTAGTTAATATTATAAATCATAAAAATAAATTTAAATATAAATAAAATGGGTTTATATACTTGCATTTGGCACTCATTTGTTGAGTGTTATCTGCTACCTTCATATCTTTGTTCATCAAAGTTTTTGATGATTTAATAAAACAACAAAGGTTTCTCACACTCATAACTGATGCTGTCAAACTAGTCTTTGATCAGTCAAACCTCTGCTCATTCTGATGGTGCTTTTATGGCCAGAAACAATCGGCAGGATTGACATGCTCACCGTTGGCCACGTTTAACCTTGAGAAGATGTATGGCGGCACGATCATTCAACGTTCAATCTCACAGAAAAATGGTGCAGTCGTTCTCCAAACAGTCGACTGTAATGTGAAAGCATCGGCCGTGTGCAGAGCTGAACATTAGATGGCGAATCAAACCGTAAGTGAGGCATCCATCTTGTTGCGTGAAATTGAAGTGGCGGCGTGTTCTCAAACGGTCTACGGTTGACTGTATGCACACGTGCTGATCTGAGATCATACGTCCTCATTCTGTTCCTGGTGATAATGTAAAGCAGACTGAAGACGCTGATTCCCGGGTCAGTGCTTAAATTCGCTTAAAGCTTAATGGACTCATGCACGGCTGGTCAATTCAATTCCACAAAGAGGATGAAGAACAGGGTCAGGAAGAGAGAACCATTTTTATTTAGATTCACAATGGTGGAAATTATGTTTTAATTTTGACTGAGTAAGTACTTTCTGTTGCATTTCTGCATGCAACAACAAACACACAGAACGATAAATGTAGTCTGATTTAGTAATGATTCTTTTAGCTGGTTCTTTTTCATGTGTTGTTCTTATAACAAAAAGACTCCTTTGTTCATAAATCAGGCTATGGTTATTATTTAGCCTGATTTATGAACAAATAAATCTCATGCTCGATTCGTTTATTGAACCGTAAAAAAAAATAAAAATAAATAATAATAATTAAAATTACAAAAAAAAAAAAAAGAACAGATTTATATACTTACCAAAGCCTATTTTTACTCACTTTTGTGTAAATTATAGTAAATCTTTCAAAAACACTCACATTATGTCTTGAACTCATTGGTTATTATGCAGCCTGATTTAAGAACAGATAAATCTCATGCTCGGTTCGTTTAATGGAATCGCTCAAAACGAATCATGAATCAGACTCAAACACACTCAAAGATTTGAACTGCTCAGTTTTTTTGTTTGAATCAATCAGATGTTCAAGACTCATTTAGAAGTCATTACTATACTGACACTACTAATAGTTACAACCAATTATTGGGTGCTTTCTAAAAAGTATAAAGGAAACATTGATAGAATTAAAGAGCCAAAAATCGTTAAATTCTTAACGACTGCCATCCCTACTGAGAAAACCTGGGAATAGGGAATGAAGGAACAACTCTTTTGAAAAAAGTCTCTTCTAAGACAATATCTCTTACCCCATCTGTCCGCTCATGAGCAGGAGGAGGTTATAGATGTGAGAGAAGACAAAGAGCGAGAGAATCGTGGTGAAAAACATGGTCATCCAAGAGCCGTGGTCTTCACGAAACATCTTCAGACGCAGTAGGCGACCTGAGACACAAAAGAGAAGCTACAATTAACATTTTAAAGCAACGTGAGTGATGCACGTTTCCATGCTTGACTTCAACAATACTAGTTAGCAGACACATAAACATATGGTACATGAAGTGTATGTGATGCAATACGAGAACATTGTTAGATGTTTCTCATAAGCAGAATTCAGCTTTATTTGAATTTACAAAATGTTTTTAACAGTTTTAATTTTAGTTAATGATAACCTTGCAGCGCAGACAGTTTCTGTTCATTACGGTATGACCTTCACCGATCCAGACACGATAATTAGCACCTGGAAAGCTCCATACAACTAATCATCTCTTCAACCTGTAATTTCTGCTGATTAAAACCGTCTGTCCCTACATTGGGCGCCAAGTTCTGCCTTACAGACCGAATAAACCCGCCACATGCACAAGGGTTTTGTACCTTCTTCAACAGCAATTGATTCTCAGAACCCGTGTTTTGGCTTCATGAAGAGGCCGAAATCATTACAGTCGAGCTATTCATGACCTGCGAGGAAATTTCCATTATTTTTTTTCACCTGAAGGATCAAATGACAGTACGGAACATCTTTCTTTGTCTCTGGTGTGCTCTCGCTCTCTTTCAAAGCGTGAGATTGATTCCGATGTCCGTGAATCCGCTCTGAATGCTTAATCGCGCCCTTCAGCGTCTCCTCTGAACTGTCGCGGAGGTGATTTCAGTCCTGTGAGTGCAGAGGAAGGGTTCCACGAGTGTCTGTTTAAAGTGATTAAAGAAGACTAAAGTTAAAGACGGTGTCAGTAACGCTTACACGGACAGAGTCCGATCATTCCACACACGTAGAGCATTTAAACTACACTTAAGAGCTTCGTTTACGAAACCTAGTGAGCTGCCTAGCTTACACTTACCCTCAAGTGAGTGATTTGGCATAGGCAGCAACTCAGTGTGTTGTACAAATAGTTCTCCAGATAGATAGAGAGATAGATAGATTGATAGAATGTTAGAAAGACAGATAGAACATTAGAACGAGTCACAACAGATAGAATATTAGAACGTTAGAAAGACAGAATGTTAGAACAACAGATAGAATGTTAGAATGACAGATAGAACGTTAGAACGAGTCATGACCGATAGAATGTTAGAACGTTAGAACGACAGATAGAACATTATAACAACAGATAGAACGTTATAACGACAGATAGAACGTTAGAACGTTAGAATGACAGATAGAACGTTAGAATGAGTCACAACAGATAGAATATTAGAACGTTAGAAAGACAGACAGAATGTTAGAACCACAGATAGAACGTTAGAACGAGTCACGACAGACAGAATGTTAAAAAAAAAAGAATGTTTTTTTTTTTTCATTTTTAACGAGTATTGTTTTTTTTTTTTTTCAGGTAACTTGAGAAGCACCACCACATAAGATATTAAGTCTGTTTGTTTCTTGAATATAAGTGCATTTTGTTTTACTGAACTGGCAAATTTTTGTTATTTGTTTTAATATATATATATAAGAAAGTTAAAAACATAAAAAAAAAAAAAAAAAAGTAAGACAGTAAGATAAAATACACAGTATATTCAAGAAATAACATTCTTAATATCTTACTGCTGCTTCTCAAGTCAGTTTATCTTGTTTTATGAATATTCAGATACATTAAATACAAAAAGAAACCATTTTTGCAATAAATTAGATTCACAGTTGATTCTAATAAGGTTATTTATAAGCATGTTATGATGCTAATGACAATACTCCAATAAGCATAAAAACCCCCACACAAATAATAAAAGGTTAGCATTAAGTACATTTGCAATTAATATTTCACTAAGCCATAATCTTAAATGTTTTTTTGTTTTTTTTCCACTGAGCTCAACCTACACTTCTTTGTGAAAGCATTGTAAATTCAGTGAAAAGCAATAAATGTGTTTTTGTTTTTCAGGTGGAAGTTTTGAGCTGTGAAAGTTACAGTACATTTCATAATACAATGAACCAGATGAGATCAAGGACATTTCAATTCCTCATGACAGCAGCCCTTAAACATTCATGACTCGTAATCTTCACATCTGTGTTCCCATCACACGAGCGCCTGTAACGTCTTACTCCGTCAGAAACGAAGCTTGTGTGACTGTTTAGATGCTTCAATCATTCAGAGATCCGGGAAAGATTGAGTTCGTTCACAGTTATCATGGAATCATCAAGAAAACTCTTCTCAAAGTGAATTATTTATTTCGCAAAGCTTTCTTAAAGTTGCATCACGTCTCGGCCAGACAGAAAAATCTCATTTGGAGTCAGTAAAAAAAAAAAAATTGTTCTGTTAAATCAAAACATCCAAGACTGAAAATCTCACACACACTCTCTCACACACACACACACACCGGTAGAGAGCTTTAGCACTTCACAGTTTGTTTTTCCAGCAGCAGCGTGTTTGTTTAGCAGCTGACGGTTAATTTTTCCCCAGAAACTGACTTTCTCCTGTCAGCGCTGCGGCAGCGAGCGATTCATCTCTCCATTAGATTCGCGCTCAGGGCCACAGACCGACCCGACCACACCGGCCTGAATCAGCAGTAATATATTACACATATTGTGGTGATGAGAGGAGCCGTCCTGCTCATTAGACCTGAACATTTCCATCTGTCCCGCTAACCCTGTCAAACTCACTTTAGCTAACAGCGGCTCCGAGAACAAGTCGCCGTAATCATTCCTTTAGCAGGTTCCTCTAATGACCAATAAGTGTTTCTTGAAATCAGTGTTACCATAGTGAGACAATCTTGGCATTTACATTCATATTTTACCCATGACATTAGTGTTGCTTGTGTCATTCTATACCTGACGAGCTACAGGAACTACAGGACTTACAAGATATGTTTTCACGTTTATTTAGTGTGTAATGTTGATGTTTTAGCATGAAAAAGTCCGTCCAGCGGGAGTTCTTCTCTTTATCAGTGTCAGTGTTTCTGAACTCCCTGAAACGCCTCCATCTTGAGTTTTCTTCACAATTTTCCTCATTTAAATAATTCATACGCAGAATAAATTGGCGGGGCCTGGTTGAGTTAGTAGTGTGTTGAAACTGGAGGTTATGATAAGGGGCGGGACATTTCCCAAAGACCAATCACAACACACTGCTCCAGTCGACCAATCAGAGCACTTTGTGCTTCTCAGAAGGAGGGGCTTCATAGAGACAGGAACTAAACAGAGCGTTACTGACAGACTGGGAAGAGAGGAGCTGAACAATGGAGAATATGAGGAAAATAATCAACATTCAAGCAGAAAAACCTGTTCTAGTAGAGCACAAAAACAACATCAAGACTTTTTGACATTCAAAATGCATCTTTAATGCATATGTCTCCAAATGCTACAGGGAAAATCCTCTTTTTTCACTTCAAAATGCAGAAGAAACTGTGCAGGCACAAGCACCGTTATCACAGTCGCATCAGCTGACGTCGAGGAAATGAGATGGGCTTGAGATTTCTCCGAAGATACGAGCTGCGACAGAGCAGCTTTATAGAGACGTTCAGCACAAGGCCTCACAAACGCTTCGAAACACTTCCATTTGCCACGAGACGTTCAACCTGAAATGACACGGTGATGATGTGGCCGTTTCTGAAAGAGCTTCATGTCTAGATATTCATGCCAATCAGAAACGCAGCATGACGGGTCACATCACGGACATTAACCGAGTTCAGACTGATTCTCCAACATCTGCGTCGTGATCAACCTCCGAAACAACATATTAGAGATGCCAAACCCCCACGAGGATCCATCGGCATCAAAATCACACCTCATTTGGCCCACGCTCTCAACTCAACCCTTCTGCTTAACCTCTTCAGCCCGTTAACTAACCGTCTGTCTCCATGGAAACCGCGACGTTGAGTGATAAAACCGCTGAAAAGTGCTGACAAGATCTCGTAACCTGGGACAAACGGGCCAGATGATTAACGACGGCCTTCTTATTTTATTCCCCGACATAAGGAAAATGTGTCTTTTAGAGGAGCGTTTTATGGTAATTATTTATGAGCTCATATTCTGAAGTGCTGTGGGTGTGTACTATGTAGTGTGTTTTCTTTAGTGTATAGAGTGTAATGTGCAACGTGTAGTGTACAGCATACAGATTGCAAAACTGTGTTCATGAATAATGTGTAGAATAAAGTGTGTAGTGCTCATTGTGTGTGTGACGTGTGCAGTATGCAGTGTTGTACTAAATCAGGGGTGGGATAAAATCAGGTCTATTTTAAATATTTTCACAAAGTATGGAACATCCGGATGACCTTCTACATTTGTAAAAAGTTCAGTATGCAGTATTTGATCAGACTCGTGCTCTAGGAGTCTATGGCAGCCCATAGAACCGCTTGTGGGAAAGTTGTGAAATTTGGCACACAGATAGAGGACAGTCTGAACTGTCACCATAGCAAATCTGGAGTCTATCTCAATCGCTCTAGCGCCACCAACTGTCCCAATTTGCACTTACTTTTATGCTAATAACTTATGAACTGTAAGGGCTAGAAACCAAATGCCTTGGCTCAATACGATTCGATCAATCGAAAATTAAACCAAAATTGAACCAGATCATCTTCAGACCATGCCGACAAAAAGTTATGGTTTTTGTCAAAGCATTTTCGAAAAACGCGCAAACTGATTTTACGTAGCGCTTGCGAAAATAGACGCAAGGCTGTATCTCCTCAATGCTTTATCGTATTCTGACCAAACTTGGTACATGTCATCACAAGCATGACCTGAGGTTACATGCTGCATTTCGGCGCAGCGCCACCTACTGGTCCGGAGATATGAAAAATGATTTTTTTTTGCTCATAACTTCTAATTTAATGATAAAATGTGCTCATAATTCTAATTATAAAAGTGGTCTCATTAGATTCGGGCGTCATGCTGAGTAGAATGATATCCAATTTTCCCCTATCAGCCATTTTAGGCATCGACCATTTTGAATTTTGTCGTAAAATGCTGTATTTCATGAACGCATTAGCTTATTGTTACGAAACTAGGTATGTATCTTTGGCACCGTGCCCTGACGGTGCTCAAAATGTTTTGGGGCAGCACCACCTTGTGGTCAAAAGTTATAATGAAGTTTCCAAAAATGCTAATAACTTTTGATTAAATTAGCCTTTTGTTTTGATGTATTCCTCGGGTCATGCCGAGAACATAGATACGAATGTTGCCATATTTGGCCAAACTTCCTGTCCGGTCTGTTGATTTTCTTTCAAAACCTACTTTTTCAAACTCCTCCTAGTCTGTTGGTCCGATTTTCACCAAAATCATCTACAGACTACGTCGACAAAAAGTTATAGATTTCATGTCAATAAACAAAATTGTTTTCATATACCACAACAACAAATTTGAGGCATGATGCCGAAATATCTCTTGAGGCTGTATATCTGCAATGCTTTGGCATTTTGAAACCAAACTTTGCATGTGTCATTGTCACCTCACTCTGACCACACCACATCAATTTGGCTACAGCACCACCTATTGATTAAAAGTGTGTCACTAAATTATTAGTGACTCTATTTGATTTTCTCAGTCATTTTGCCTGTCTTTAATGGCAATCAGTCTGATGCTCCCAGTTGTGCTGGCATGACTTGTGCCTTCTTTGTGCTTGGCCCCTTAATTGCTGCTTGCAGCTATATTTTTGTTTTCATTTATTTATTTTTTTATTTTTTGGAGGAAAAATGCAGTGTGCAAAACACTAGTGTTATATTCACAATCAGCTTTAGGAGGCCATTTCTCTCACATGGTTAAAGCTGCTGGAGTCAGAATGATGGGATTTATGAGATGAATGTCACCACAGTGTCAGAATTATTATAGTGGGAAACTGTGATTTTAAGCCCAGAATCTTAGAGTTGAGAAGAAAATCACGGTAAAAGTCAAACGGTGTTGATCGTAATTACATTCACATTTACATGCCGGTTCATATGAATTCAGTTAATTAAGGTTGATAAAAACTTGACAGCTTTAGCTGGTTTATGGAGTGAAATAGTTCCAAATAAAAGTCTTACTAAATAAAAAGATTAGATATTTTAACTGTTCACCTGCATGTCATGTGACTATTAACCAATATCAGAGAATCACGAACATGTGAATGTGTCGTTAACTCACTGAAATATTAACTTAAAATCTTAAAACTTCAAGTAAATATTTTGTCTAAGAGGTTTGGCTGATAAAAAAAATTGGGAATCCCTGCGCTAGTGCTAAAAACCTTAAAAAAAAGAAAGAAAAAAAAAGAAAAGAAGAAGATATTGTCCAAAAAGTCCATTTGATTCTCACTCATAATTGACTCATAAGCAGGACCTTCCCAGCAGCACTTGAGGTCTCTTGTCCTGACAGACGTCGCCCTCTGGTGGAAACCGTCAGTGAGAAACAGTCTGTGATGTTATAAAACACACCAGAGTGATGCTGACATTTAAAACTCAAACACACAACCGGGGCCCCTCGGTTGAAATCGCAGTACAAATCTAGGGCCCCCCGAAACCTCAATTCGTATAATAATTATGCACACACCGTATTGATCACATTGACAGATCAGATCTTTGCTCTTTTATACAAAAAAAAAAGTATCTTTTATCTTATATCTAATTGCATTTTACACAAATATTGCTTAGATGAAGTTCGTAAACTTACTGGCTCATATTTCATAAACCTAAGGGCTCATATTATATGTAAATCATATGCAAGGCTCAGTAGTGAAGTTTATTAATGTGGACGTGTTGAGCGAATTGCATTTTAATTTGAATTTGGCAAATTGTAGACGTGCTGACGCTGTAGTTTAAGAAGTTACTCTGTTTTTAATGAGTGTTTTTATCCATCAGCGTCACAGCTGGTGCAGAACATGTTCAAGGACTGGATTAAACCATTATTCCTGAAAAACTTGTTTCCCTCTGATTACAGGATAAGGTTAAGATTATGATGGAGTAACTAAAACTACAGCTACTAAAAAGTGAAATAAAGCTGAAATAAAATATAAATATTAGATGAAAAACTTTAAAACTTAATATGAACATTAGAAACTATGTCTTTGCAACTACCTGAAATAAATAAGTTGAAGTACTGAAATTATATAAAAAAAACTGAAATAAAAATAAATTAAATAAATAGATAAATAAATAAATTAAATACAATTAAAATATTAAATGAAAACCTTAAAGAAAAATGGAAATGTTGCATTGACAAGTAACTGAAATAAAATAAGTTGAAGTTGAAGTACTAAAATTGCTAAAACTGAAATAAATATATAAAGCTAAATAGAAATTTTATATATATATATATATATATATATATATATATATATATAAAATGTTCATACAGACACACAGTATATACAGTATATTAAAAAAAAGTCCGCAAACATATGTCAGAGATCTCGATATGAACTCAGTCATTTCTCATCAAATTATCTGATCTTCTCCATATTCATTTGCTCTAGACTCTTACTGGATGATGACTAGTGACTCATTTAGTCATTTAGCAGACTAAATGAGTCACTATTCATCATCCAGTAAGAGTCTAGTGACTGTCATTTGAGTCTTTATTTCATAAAAATCATTTCCTCTGAGAGTTTTTACAGTCTTTTTGAGTCTTTAAGCTCCTTAAACCTAATTTTGCACGTCTACCTACGTCTCCAGATAACACTGACGTTCATAGTTGTGGAAACAGCAGGAAACTGCAGCGCTGCAGATCGAGTCCAGCTGCAGCGAATAATGACTGCGGCGCTTCCTCATTTACAGCAGCAGATTAGCAGGCCAAAGGTGGCCGCTTCGCGCTCCAGAAAACAAGATTTAAGGTTAAAGCACGCTCTTATAGGGCTCCGAAACCATCCAGATATAAATACGACCAACACAAAAGGCAGATCCGGCCAGTTGTGCAGTAAATTAGGGCTGGTGAAGATGATTCTTCGCATCTGTGCAACATTCATTATATCGTGTGCTAAAAACAGTGTCAGGAGGCCCTCCAGGGGCCCGCGGCCCCGCTGGGTGAATGTAGGCTGCCTCAGTCCTGCTCTTAACTAACTACCTCCGCCGGGTCTCGGTAGAATCAAACCGGGACGAAACTCATTCATCACAGGCGATTTGCGCACAGGTTCAGCACTCCGGCGGCCCCACAAAACCCAGCTGGGTCTCTAGAGGCAGTTTCCACGGAAACGGCGGTCACATCGATTAATCAGGCCTGATGTGCTTTTCATTGTCTGCTGGAAACATGTACAGAAGCTTTTGAGTCTCTCGTTACTGTCATGCATGGTTTATTATTTACACTGTCGGTCAAAAGTTTGAAACAATTAACATTGTTTAATGTTTTTGAAAGAGTCTCTTCTGCTCTCCAAGATCAAAAATACAGTAAAAATTCTAAAATATTATTTCAATGTAAAACAGCTGTTTTCTATGTAAAGTGTAATTTATTCCTGTGATCAAAGCTGAATTTTCAGCATCATTACTCCAGTCTTCAGTGTCACATGATCCTTCAGAAATCATTCTAATATGATGATTTGATGATCAAGAAACATTTCTGATTATTATCAATGTTGAAAACAGTTCATACTTTTGTGGAAACTGTGATTCACTACTATTCAAAAGTTTGGGTTCAGCAAGATAAAAAAAGAAATTAAACTGATCAAAAGTGACAGTAAAGATATTTATAATGTTACAAAAAGATTCTTTTTCAAATAAAGTTCTTTTGAAATTTCTATTCATCAAAAAATCCTGAAAAACATTAATAATAATCATAAATGTTTCTAGAGCAGCAAATCATCATATCAGAATGATTTCTGAAGGATCATGTGACACTGAAGACTGGAGTAATGATGCTGAAAATCCAGCTTTGATCACAGGAATAAATTACACTTTACTATATATTCACATAGAAAACAGCTGATTTAAATAGTAAAAATATTTCACAATTTTTACTGTATTTTTGAAAAAAATGCAATCTTGGTGAGCAGAAGAGACTCTTTAAAATGCATTAAAACATCTTAATTATTCCAAACTTTTGACTGGTAGTATATTGTAAATACCACTACAAACTCATGTCAAAAGGAGAGAATATCCCTTTCAAACCTCAGTTGTAAAGTCCTTGAAGACACGTGCGGCCGTTCCTTTATTCAGCAGCTCATTTTCCAGCACAACGTTTCACATATTTGAAAACACTCGCAGACATCCATAAAACGAGACATGAGTCAATCGATAGACATTCCACTGGAATAAAACACACACCTCCAGATCATCAATGATGAATGAAGGACATTCATATCAAGAGCTCGAGAGAGATTTTCCCAAAAAATTACTGATTCACTCTTCTGAATGTGATTCATCAGATCAAGTGTCTGAAACGATATTTTCTCTCCTGGTGTTTTAGTGAATGAACAGGTGCAGTTCATGCAAACTATTGATTCAGCACAACACAACACATGTTTCTTTCTGAACAATAAATGACACTATTTGTCACATTCAGACATTTATAAGTGCAAGAACAAATACTTTTGGGGATGCTAAAGGTATATACTGATCTCAGAGCAGTGGATGTGTTCATTGACTCAATGCTGCCATCTACTGATGCCTACAAACACCTGAACATCATCAGCACACTTCAGCAATGAGATTCAGTCTGTGTTTGTTATATAGTCCAATTTATATCGTATATTAATTCGACATCTATATATGAGGTCTGAAGGCTCATAGAACAACATTTATCACACACTGTCAACAAGCATCAAGTTCATTCGATTCAGACGTGATTACATCGTTTTCTTTGAAATCCCTCCTGTTTTACTTCTATGCTGTTAATTATTTTTTCATCCACATCTGAATCTCCACAGAACATTCCCTGATTTCTGCATAATTGCATGGGCTGTTCTACACTGCACTCATTTAATGTTTTGAGCTCATTTAAATTAATTTAATAAATCATTTAACACACTTTACCATGTTTAGTTCAACAAATTAAATCAAACCCAAAACCCTGCACAGAAAATACAACAAAAGTGTGTTGATTCCATTTGGGCCCAATTAAAAATCACAGCGATCAATGAACAAACACACTAAATGAACAGAAGGATGATTTCATGCATATGCACTAATATACCAACACACAGTAAAAATATACGCAGGTATATATTGCTGTTTATCACTTAAACATTTTAATGCATGAAAAAGAGCCAATGCTAATGTGTACTTACAAAGTAAACAAGGTCAATTTTGATTTCATGTTGACTTAAAATGTACAAAAACTTCTCGAGGACTCAGACGGCTGTTATTATCTAACGTCTGGATGTTTATTATTAATGAGATTCATGCAGGCATGTTCAGATTGAAGATGAGATGCATCATTTATCACACAGGAGCTCTGAAAACACAAAACACTCTCAATCGGCCCGTTACACACACACACACACGCACACAAGTCCATGTGAAAGCCAGTTCACACCAAGAACGATAACTATAAAGAATACTACACCGATAACTGTAACAATTCTGTTTATTATAAGCGTGCTGCAGTTTTGTCGTCTGTCGCTTTAAATGTTCGAGATCTTTAAAGCAGGAAGGATTCTGATTGGCATACTACCATGATTTAAAAAAAAAAAGTAATTTCAGGATACAGAATCAAAATGAGATGAATTTTATGAAAACATCCAGGTCATACTTTTACCCCAATAATAAATAAATAAATAAATAATTAAAAAGGCAGGATAAATTCAGAATAGAATAGAAATTTACTTCAGCATATCAAAAGAAATTAAATCACAGACGTACCAAACAAGCGTCGATGAAACACAAACTTCCCGGCGATGAGGCCCGTGATGATGGCGAGGATCCACATCAGGACTTTGAGGACGTTCCAGCCTCCTCCGGGATATTTATTCACCACGAATGAGAAGCAGTTTCCCACTACGATCATATGCGCTTCTGTCTGGCTGTGCGACACTGGGTCCTCTGCAAAGACCAGGAAGTTGAAGAAGGTGACCAGGTAGGCCACGACCAGACGGGACCACGGGTGCTGGAAATAATAGCGGAAGCGGGAGTTAATCTCCATCCGCCTGAGGAAGCCCAGACATCGTCCACCTGAAAGACACCAGACAGATATTTAAATCTAAAGGCCTGAGATTCATACTGTAAATCAGCAGTGAACCATTACTTACAAACAAGTATTACTTTCTTTTGTGCCATGAAACAGAACAAGAGACACTTTATGATATTTTTATGGCGCTTTTTTAGAGTTTTACTTGCAAAGTAAAGAAGTGTGAACATTCAGCGAATCATCTCTTTTTGTGTTCCACTGAGGAAAGAACGTCAGGTTTGGGTGAGTAAATGATTTTGATTTTTGGATGAAATAATAATTTATACTGTCTGAATCACAGTCTTCACAAGTGCCAGTCCAAAACAATAAACATGACTGGATGAATTTCATAAAAACATTCAGACAGACAGACAGACAGACATTCAGGCAGACATTCAGACAAACATACAGACAGACAAACATTCAGACAGACAAACATTCAGACAAACATACAGACAGACAGACAGACAAACATACAGACAGACATTCAGGCAGACATTCAGAGAAACATACAGACAGACAAACAGACATTCAGACAGACATACAGACAGACAAACATACAGACAGACAGACAGACATACAGACAGACAAACATACAGACAGACAGACAGACAGACAGACAGACAGACAGACAAACATACATACAGACAGACAGACATTCAGACAGACAGACAGACAGACAAACATACAGACAGACATTCAGGCAGACATTCAGAGAAACATACAGACAGACAAACATACATACAAACAGACAGACATTCAGACAGACAGACATTCAGACAGACAGACAGATAGACAGACATGTCACACAAACGCTCTAACATTCCCATCAGTGGCTCAAAATATCTGACATGAGCATATGTGATGATGACGCAAGAGTTCTGGAATAACCAGCTGCTCGGAAACCATGTGCTGCTGGACTCATTTAGCCTGTGTGTCCAAATATCCATGTTTTCACCAAATGTCCCCACATACATATTTACACCTGAAATCACCCATATAGTGTGGATGGTTTTGTAAAGGGATATAAATAAAAATGTCTATATAAATAAATATTTCATTATATATATATATATATATATATATATATATATATATATATATATATATATATATCTCAACTGATAAATAGATAGATAGGCTTCTGTAAGGAAATAAAGAACAAACAAGAGCAAAAACACACATAATATAAATACAAACATATCCATCAATGCAATCTATCTATCTATCTATCTATCTATCTATGTAATTTGTTAAGTATGTGTGTGTGCATTGGTTATGTTTACACTCATGGCTTCTTGTGCAACGCTGAAACCCTTCCCTTAAAAAATCACATGTCAAAACAAATCAATCTCAGCAACAAATACACACGTATGATATCACTGCATGACGCGTGCACAGAATATAATGTAATGAATAAAGCAGTAGGCGCGTGAGCGGATGTTTGTGGATGGCTGTTAATGGGAGCAGCTCATTAAACTCTCGGCTCGATCAAAAGCAGCACGTGCGTCCGGATCAAAGCACAGTATTCCAGCATGTTCCAAGAGCGCCACACAAACACAGATGATAACACATGTAAAGAGTCTTACGCAGACAGTCGTGGGGAGACTCGGATTCAGAACCCATCGCCATATCAGTGTTTGTCTCCCGACATCAGTGATGATGATGATGATGATAATCCTCCGCGCGCCGCTCATTCAACGCGTCTGATTTCACGCGCCTCATTCAACGCGTCCGCGCGCCACATGCGATTACAGAAGGAGAAGCAAAACATCACAATCATCACAACATGGAGACAGACCTCCCTCTCTCCCTCCCTCTCTCTTTCTCTCTTTCTGTGTCTCTCTCTGTTAGGATTGATATTTGTATTTATTTATTTATTTAACAGCTGTATTTGTTGTGTAAATCTATTTTTTTATTACTGTTGTTTCTTTTTATTTAATAATAATTAAAAATAATTCGAAATTAATATAACTAATATTGTTCTCAATAATATTATTATCTCAATTAATATTTTACAGTGAATATGTAAAACGCGCTATATAAATAAAGGTGACAATAAATGTGTGCAGTTTTCTTATTTTGAATTTACAATGCAAAAATCATTTGCTTTGGTGCTAATCGCATTTTTATTATTATTATTTTTTATTTAATAATTATATAAAAAAATAATATAATATTTTTTTTTCCTCAGCAATAATAATAATGACTTACTTTACTGTAGTATTTTATTTATTTTTATTTTTTTTATGCTTTATTTAAATATTTGTATACAAATGTTATGGAATACAAGGATACGAGAACAAAACGAAATAGTCATATACACAGAAGTATTAAGAGAAAAATTATAAAATAACGAATTTTACAAATCATGTCCGCGCATGCGCAGTGCGGAGGGAGGGTTGACGCGACAGAGACACGTGACGTCACCGCTGCTCCGCTTCCTTCTTCCGGGATTGAGAGTCTCCAAACATCCTCCGCCGAGTGAAATAATGTCTCATCAAACGGGTATTCAGGGTAAGAGTGAGATATTCTTATGATTTATACATCTGAATCTGTATGATGACAGTGCACGAGCGGCGATAGACTCACTTAGCGGCGAGATTCATTCAGAAAAATCAATGAAAATGTGAATAAACCGCGTCTGTCAGCAGTGGTTTCACTCAGATCTCACCTTTACGAATAAAACCATCTTGATAATTTATTTATCGTATCAGTGTTCAGAGACGGGCAGAGTTGTGCTTCAGTGATCACGAGCGCACGGGCAACGCCTTCAGCGCGCGCGCTCGCGCTCCATATGCAGCCTATATTATCACCATACTGTGATATATATGATCATCTATAGAAACCCATTCCGCCACATAAAGAAATAAAACATGCTTTTGTAAATCATAGTTATGACATACAAAGGCGAAATTATGACATACTAAGTAATTTTTATTGAAATTATTACATAAATCGTAATTATGACAAAAAAAGGCGGAATTATGTCATACTAAGTCATATTTATGAGATGAATAGTCGGAACTGTGACAAAAAGTCGAAATTATGACATAGTAAGTCATATTTATGAGATGAAAAGTCGAAATTATGACATAAACAGCCAAAATTACGACATGAGTCAGTTATGAGATGAAGCCAAAATTATTACAAAAAGTTAATTATAAGATAAAAAGTCAAAATAATGGCATAAAAGTTATAATTATGACATAAAAAGCTGAAATTATGACATTCAAAGTTATAATTATGATATAAAAAGGCAGAATCATGTCATACTAAGTCATATTAATGAGATGAATAGTCGAAATTGTGACAACAAGTCAAAATTATGAAATAGTAGCCATATTTTATGAGATGAAAAGTTGAAATTAGGGCGTACTAAACTAGGAGACGAAAGTCGAAATGATGTCATAAAAAAAGTAATAATTCATTAATTGTCAAAATTATGACATAAGTCAATTATGAGATAAAAAGTAGAAATTGTCATAAAAAGCTGAAATGATGACATGCTAAGTCATATTTATCGAAATTATGACATAAGAAGTCATAATTGTGACAAAAAGTTAAAATCATGGCATATTAAATCATAATTATGACTAAGATATCATATAAAAATAAACTATAATAGTATATCTCAATCACTCAATCATCATCATCACTATTATTATTATTAAATATGCAGCTTATATGAAATAATGATCAGTCACATCCTACATGTTCCTTTAGATATTAATATAAATTTGAACCAAAATCTTCAAGTCAGATTTCTGACTAATAAAGATTGTCAGTGTGTTTGTTTTCATGCAACATTTTCCTTTATTTCATTGACAGTGTTTCTGCAGTCATCAAAATAATATCAATAAACAGTATTCTACGTGTGTGTGTGTTTCCGAGTGTTTGCGTGTAGTTCACGTGTTTGTCCTCTTGTCTTCCAGCGGCTGAAGAGGTCAAGGATGTTTTTGGCAATGCCAGGAACGGACAGTACAGACTCCTGAAGATCGTGATTGAAAATGGTATCTAATAATCATAAACACTCTAATAGCTGTAACTTAAAAATTCATAGAGACAGAAGTCAGTGCGCAGTATGAGTTATTGATGTGGTTTCAGAGGAGCTGGTTTTGGGCCTCACCAAAGCAGCGGCTGGCGGCTGGGAGGAAGACTACGACCGCCTTCTACTTCCTGTGCTGGATAAAGAGTTGCCCTGCTACATCCTGTTCCGCCTCGACTCCACCAACAGTCTGGGACACGAGTGGATCTTCATCGCCTGGTCACCTGACCACTCGCCCGTAAGAGATCACTATGAATGAAGGTCTTGATGTTTTGTCACAGGTTCTTCAGATCAGTGTTTTGGTTCTTTAAAGCAGCAGAACTGGAGGACATGAAAAGGTTCTCCTGTGATCTTTAGGCGGTTCAGCTACGACTGAACATTCTTACCCACATTCTCATACGTGTCCAGGCACGACGGAGACGATAAACTGATGTCTGTGTGTCGAGCTGATAAACACTGATCTGGAACCTGCTTCACTTATTTAGGCCTACATGCTGATCCTTCCAGTTATAATGGAAACAGTCAAACTGATCTGAAACCAGATGTTGAAACAGACTTCTGCTATTACTTTGTACTATTCTTAGTAGTTTTTATATATTTAATTTATTATTATTATAAGAATTATTTGTAATTCTTATAAATATTGAATATTTATATCTTTATTATTTATGATTAATTAATATAAAATAATAATAATTATTAAATAAATGATACATAAATAATTAATAACTAAATATATAATTAATTAATAACTAATATTTATGATTATTATGATTAATTATTAAATAATATTCTTTATAGTCATTTTGTTATTAATAATTTATTTATTTATAAATTATTTAATAATTATTATATTACATTTAATGATAAAATATACTATTATAAATATTTAATAATATTTATATTAAAAATAATTTAAATTCTTCTTATTATTACTATTATTATTATTAGTAGTAGTAGTAGTATTCATTTTAAATATTACCATAATTTAGTATAGATGGATATTATTTTATAATTTATATTAATAATAATAATAGTAAAATAATATTATTCATCATAAATATTCATTTAGTTATTTATTTATCAGTTATTTAATAATTATATTTTATATTTGTTAATTATAAAATATATTATTATAAATATTTATATTTATAAGAATCCAAAATAATTATTATAATAATTATTATTATTATAAAATAATATTATTCATCATAAATATTTATTTAGTTATTATTTATTTATCAGTCATTTAATAATTAGTATTTATTAATCATAAATTATATTCAAATGAATAATTATTACATTATTATTATTATTATTCATTATAAATATCCATTTATTAGATTTATACTGAATATTATTTTATCACTTATATTAATAATAATTATGAAATAATATTATTCATTATAAATATAAATTTTGTTATGAATTATTTATTTTTCAGTTGTTTAATAGTTGTTATTAGTATTATTATAAAATATTGTATTGTTGACCACAGTGAGATCTGAGCACACTGTTTTTCACAGATTTTTGTTCTCTTAAAGGGGTCTGGGTTAGTTCTTTTTAAGTTAAAACGACTGTATTTCTCTGGTAAGGTTTACTCTTCATCACGTAGTAGCCAGTGATAGTCAGTCGCCTTTAATCCTCCATGTTTTAGTTTGTCATCCATCATCCCATCAGTCTCCAGATGGCAGTGTTTTGGCTCCGATCACAGCTGCGAGTGTGTCGTGCGACTGACAGTCTGTTTGTGCTTGAGTTGGTTTTCGTATTAAACTCTTATCACAGTCTGTTTGTCATCTCTTTTTCTAACAGGTGCGGCACAAAATGCTGTACGCCGCCACCAGAGCCACGCTGAAGAAGGAGTTCGGCCTCGGACACATTAAAGATGAGATATTCGGCACTGTAAAGGTTTGTGAAGTTCAGTGCGGACATGAAATGAAGCAGTTGAGACATGCACTACCGGTCAAAAGTCTGGGGTCTCTTCTGCTCACCAAGACTGCATTTATTTGATCAAAAATACAGTAAAAAATCTGAAATATTATTACAATGTAAAACAGCTGTTTTCTATGTAAAGTGTAATTTATTCCTGTGATCAAAGCTGAATTTTCAGCATCATTAGTCCAGTCTTCAGTGTCACATGATCCTTCAGAAATCATTCTAATATGATGAGTTGCTGCTCAAGAAGCATTTTAAGAATATCATCTGCTTGTATAAAGTGTGTTTGTCTGTGTGGCAGGATGATGTTTCTCTCAGCGGATACAAGAAACACGTCACGGCTCAGTCGGCCCCTCTGCCACTGACGGCAGCCGAGGAGGAGCTACGACAGATTAAACTTAGTGAGGTACAAACACACACTCACACACACACACTCACACCGTTCTCGGCCCAGAATTCTCAGCACGGTTGGCTGACCGTAGTGACGCTGTATCTGTTTGCATTAGTTAATGAATGGTGAACTGATTTTTTTTCTGCTATCTTTGAGCCAAAACCAAAAATAGAGTTTCTTTAATAATCAATTAATCAAAGTAATTTAATAATCAACACTCAAATAAATAAATTACACATAAATATGTTTTTACATCAACTTTTTAATGATATAATTATGTTTGTATTCTAATTCGTTATTGAAATATAAACATTTAAATGCTGGCTGTAATAAAAATGACAGATTTACTCAAACATACATTAAATAATGAAGACAGGTTAAGTAAAAATATAATGCATATGTAATAAAGGGAATATAATCTCTCTTTTTGCTAGTAGTTACTGAAATAACTATGGTTGATACCATGGTAAATATTTGTTAGGCTCTTTTAAAATACATTTTTAAAATGTTGTCCTGTTTTTTGTGAGTGAGCGACTCTTGTTTATACTGATGATAATAGAGTTGGTCATGTGATTCTGAGTGGGAATTATCAGTCCTAAACTCACAACTATATAAGGACATGTAGTGAAACACTCTGGCCAGCCCCATTCCTAAAACCAGCCAATCAGAGCAGAATACAGTGCAAACAGGAAGAAGAGGTTTCAATTTCCTTAAAAAGCCCACTTGCAGGTTTAAAATAAGAGCTGACAGCACTGAATAAATGACCACATCTTCATTTTGACTCATCTGCAGTGTGTAAAAAAATTGTTCCGTGGTACCTTGGAAATAAACACTATTAAAAACTAAATTAGGAAACAATATAGTATATTTTTATAATTTTATGTATAATTTGATTTTATTTTAGTTTTTTATTTTTATTTATTTATTATTTCTAATTCTAAAGAAATGGCATCTAAATGTTTAATTTATATAATTTACAGCAGAGTTCAGAACAGATGATGCCTGAAAATAAATCAGTGACATGAATCGAAAGATAAAGAGGCCATATGAACCTGATCGTCCTTGCAATGTAAGTCGCTTTGGACAAATGCAAAAATGTGAATAAATATTATTAATCAGTCGCTGTGTGTGTGTGTGTGTGTGTGTGTGCAGGTCCATACAGATATTCATGTGAACACTACTAAGCAGACCCTTCAGGGTGTGGCGTTCCCTCTGGACGGAGAGGCCGTAACCGCGTTACAACACTTCAAGGAGAAAAAGCTCAACTATGTTCAGCTGGTGAGAGACGTACACGTTCATTCAGCAGTTCATTGGACAGTAAAGAGAGAGTTTTTGTGGTTGATATCCGTCATTTTATCTCCAAAGATCATCAATTTTGAGAAGGAGTTGATCATGTTGTCGAACACGGACGCTACGGAGGTGAAAGATTTACCCAAGAGGATCCCCAAAGACGCGGCGCGGTATCACTTCTTCCGCTTTAAACACTCACACGAGGGCGACTATCTGGAGTCTGCAGGTACTTTCAGTCACGTTTGATCATCGTTTGAGTGTGAAATTAAATAAGGCCCGTTCACACCACGGACGATAACTGTAACAATAAAGATGTCGTTCTAAAAATCGTTTTAAATGTAAAAGAATAGCAAAGTTGGAATCGTTTTAGAAAGATTTTTTTTTTCCAGCTGATGAACGATAAAAACTTTGAAAGCCAATCAGAATCCATCCTCGAGAATTTAAAATGACAGACGATAAAACTGCAGCACCTCCTTATAATAAACAGAACAATATCTTATGTTGATGTAGACGATAATATAGTTATCGTTATAGATATTGCTATAGTTATTGATATAGTTACCATTTTAGTTAGTTATCTTCATAGTTATCATTATAGTTATTGTTATAGTTAACATTATAGCTATCGTTTTAGTTATAGTTATCTATATAGTTATCGTTATAGTTATTTTTATAGTTATCGTTATAGTTATAGTTACCATTTTAGTTATGGTTATCGTTATAGTTATAGTTAACATTATAGCTATCGTTTTAGTTATAGTTATCTATATAGTTATCGTTATAGTTATTTTTATAGTTGTCGTTATAGTTATTGTTATTATAGATACCATTTTATAGTTATCATAATTGTTATAGTTATCGTTAGTTATCTTTATAGTTATTGTTAGTTATCGTTATGGTTATTGTTATAGGTACCTATATAGTTATCACTTTAGTTACAGTAATCGTTATAGCTATCTTTATTGTTATTGTTAGAGTTATCGTTATAGTTATTGGTATAGTTATCTTTATAGTTAATGTTATAGTTATCGTTATTGTTTTAGTTATCTTCATAGTTATCATTATAGTAGTTGTTATAGTTATCTTTATAATTATTGTTATAGTTATCATTCTTTCGGCTTTCCAGAGCCGTTTTCTGCTGTTTTTGAGCCGATACTGAAAAAAAAAGTTTATTTAATAATCAATTAATGAAATGTATTGAATCAACAGTCAAATAAAAATATAAACATTTAAATTATACAGAGCAGTTTTACATTAACTTTTTAATTATGTTTTTACTCAAATTCTTTGTTGAATTATAAACATGTAAACGGTGGCTGTGATGTAAACGTGTTTTCATGACAGATTTACTCAAACATACATTAAATAATGAACACAGGTAAAGTAAAAATATAATGCATATGTAATATAGGGAATATATTTTGCACTATATACAGTAGTGGCTGAAGGTGAAGTTCAGAGGGGATGTTTGTTGTTAATGACCCCGCAAGTTTGATTAAACCATCAAAATATGAGGAAAATATTTAATATTTTAAATATGAACGAAAAACAAAACACTAAATTTTATTTCTTACAAAAAATATTTGGCAAAAAAAAAAAGGCAAACTACAGGTTTTATATGACTATGCAAAAAAAAGCACACATAATCAGTTATTAATACTTTAATTCGGCATGTATCATTGCATTATTATCACAAATAAAACAATCGACTCTGAGCACAACTATGCAATATGACTACATCTTTAATGCATTTTTAATAATATTTGAATAAAGTCAGTTTTCCGAGGCCGGACGTCTCTTTTGGCTACTGCTGTAGACTCATGTTTGACCATCAGTGAAATGACATGATTTCCTCCTTCTGCTCTGGTTTGTGTCAGTGTTCATTTACTCCATGCCGGGATACAGCTGTGGGATCCGTGAGCGGATGCTTTACTCCAGCTGTAAGAATCCGCTGCTGGAGATGGTGGAGAACAAACTCCAGATGGAGGTGGAGAAGAAGGTCAGTTTGGATTTACTCCTTCCATTGAGGATGTGAATAGAGGAATAGAAACGTTCAGCTCTTCATACAGTCTGCAGTGTGAAAAAACAAGAGCAAAAATAGTTTACAGCAGTTCTGTAGTTCCTTGGAAATATACACTGTTAAAAATTAAAATAGGAATAAAAATAAAGTATTTTTATCAAAGTATTTTTAATATATAATTTTCTTACTTTATTTTAATTATTTCTTTCTAAAATTGTATTTATTTATTTATTTCTAATTCTAAACAAACTCCATCATAATGTTTCATTTAAAAACAAAAGCAAAAATAGTTTACAGCAGTTCTGTGGTACACTGTAATTATATACATTATAAAAAATAAATAATATAAAAAATTGTATCATTTTATTTATTTATTATTTATAATTCTAAACAAACTTCATATAAATGTTTAATTTATTTATTTTGGTTCATATGGCTTATTTCTGGCAGTTTTGTTTTGGTTTGGTTCGTTCTGTTCGGGACGTGAATATTCTGGGTTAAATAAGTTTGTTAATGTTAGTTAATAAAATACTGCTGTTCATTGTTACTTCTTTCAGCTCAGGTTCAATAAATAATATTAACAGATATAACTTTTGATTTTTATGTTTCTTTTTATATTTAAAATTATTGTTAGTTCATGTTTATCAAATTAAATCTTACTGTAAAGTGTGACCAAATTATTTATTTATTAGATATAAAAATAGTTAACGTTTATTATTTAAAATTATATATAAAATTTAATTATCCTAAAATCATTTTAATCTGAAATGAAATGATCAGTGTGTTTTTCCCTGCAGTTGGAGATCGATAACGGCGACGAGCTGACGGCTGATTTCCTGTACGACGAGGTTCATCCCAAGCAGCACGCGCACAAGCAGGCCTTCGCCAAACCGCGTGGGCCGCCCGGCCGGAGAGGCGATCGCAGGATCACGCGAGGACGTGGAGACGGCGAGGACGCCGACGATTAACCCAACATCAGCAGAAACCCAAGAGGCCACGTCTGTAGGACACAAAGCTGTCGAGCGTTTACTTTCCGTGATTTCCTGCAGAAAGCGATGCGGCGAACTATGCACGAAAACACAAATGCCTCTGTGGGTCGTTTTTTGAGGTGTGCTTCGATTTAAGAGCGAGTTTCATATTAAAACGAACAAATAGAATTATTTTAACATGATAAATGAAATTCAGAAAGGCTTTTGTGATTTTAAACTGTGCCAAACTCACAACTGCAGTTACTGCTGAAGCATGAAGCGAAAAGACGTCCCCGTTCCTGAACATTCGCCATTCCTTTAATTGAGTCTTATTTTGTTACATTGTTTTATTTTTCTATTTTTTATTTTTCATATGTTAATCACAGTTCACATCTGATGGATCGGACACTGGTTCGCACATGTCCTTTTTTATGCCATTTTTTGATATGATTGTGTTTTGGATGCTCATTTTTCTATGCAAATGCTGTTTAGTTTCAACATGTTTTTTGTATTTTGTATTCCCAATCGTCTCCATTCCATTACGATGAAGCCACATCAGGACACATGGCCAATTATTACGTTCACAGTATCTAAAAAGGGAAGACGGGAATTAATTCACTGCTAGGTCAAGGGGTCATCGGGGGTCAAAACTAACGCAGGTCATGTTGAGTATCTACTGTCATTTGGCAAACCACTGTTTAACGTGCGTACTGTGACGCAGCCGCTCTTACGTTTCACATGTAGCCTGTCTGTGTTCAGACGCCTGAAATACTTGTTTTTTAGAGAAAAAATAAAGTATTTAAATCATTGAATGGACTGTCCTTTATTACACAGGAGAGATTCACACAGACACTCAGGATCATGTTAAATGACCGTTTTGTGACTAAATTTCAATACAGGATTAAACTATAAATATTGATTTACCCCGAACGGCTCATCCAGAGCTCTGGGAATGTTTGTGATGAAGATCTTCCAGCTCAGAGAGAACCTGACAATTAAAAAAATATTAATAATACTAAATTACATATTTAAATATATTATACATTTACATAAGCATCAAAATTTAACAGCAAAAACAGCTTTCGAATTCCAAAATTTGAATACACTTATGGTTTGATAAACACTTTTAAAAAAACAAGACCTTATTGGAAAGTGTTACCATTAGTTAACATTAGTAAATATACATTTTAAGCAATTCATTTAGAATAAAACCAAATAAATACACATTTCAATCACTAATTCTCTAATTAAACTGATGCAAATGTCTAGCAAGTGATTGAATTGTCCATGAAAACACATTAACACACACACACACACCTGTGTGATTGGGGGTCTTTTGTTTTTCTTCTCACAGAGACACTGAGACGCCAGGTCATACATCCTCTCCACCTCCTCCATCTGCCATCCCTCCATCTTACTATCAATGAACTCCTCCAGAGAGACCTCCTCATCATCGATCTCATCCTTCATCTCCATCTGAAACACACACAGATGATTGAGACGGACACACAGACGTAGAGAGTTTGAGAAGATCTGACTGAACGTTCACACACCAGTAGTTTGGGATCACGGCTTTCATCCACCGGAGGAAGACCAGACAAAATCTCCAGCAACACCTGCACAATAAACACAAAACATAATTTCACTCAGATACGTCACAATATAGAAGAAAAGACTTCTCTTTCATGCCTACTGTGATGAACGTACCACGCCGAAGCTGAAGATGTCTGATTTAGGAGTGATCTCTCCTCTCAGGGCCTCCTGCGCCATGTATGCCGTAGTTCCCACAATCCTCCCCGTCATGACTGTCGAGCACGACTGTTTGGATGAAGCTCGCGTCAAACCGAAGTCTGAGATCTTCGCAACTAAGCCTTCGTCCAACAAGATGTTCCCGCTGTTGAACGGATGAAATAACGTGGATGGTTGTTTTATAAATTTGTGAATTACTCTGGATTCAAACATTATTGAACATGATGAGGTCAAATACACTTAGTGTTTGAGAAAGAGTGTCTTCTGCTCATCAAAGCTGCATTTATTTGATCAAAAATCGTAAATGTTTCTTGAGCAGCAAATCATCATATTAGAATGATTTCTGAAGGATCATGTGACACTGAAGACTGGAGTAATGATGCTGAAAATTCAGCTTTGATCACAGGAATAAATTACACTTTACTATATATTCACATAGAAAACAGCTGATTTAAATTATAATAATATTTCTGAATTTTTACTGTATTTTTGATCAAATAAAAGCAGCCTTTGTGAGCAGAAGAGACTCATTCAAAAACATCTTAATTGTTCCATTCTTTATCTATATTAAATTTTACCCAGACACCAAAATCAAACTGAACTGCAACCTTTGTTTACATTTTAAAACAATCTGTTGAAATGTTTTTGACAACTTACTAAAAATACTTTTGTTTATGGAACATGTTTGTGTCTAAAACAGAAACCAGGTCACATCAAAACGTTTCCGGAGCAGTTCTTTGAAGTTACAAACCAAACGTACAAAACCAAACAGCTTGTAAAATGTGTGACACTCGCCTCTTGACATCTCGATGGATGTGGTTGTTCTGGTGCAGGTACTGCAGACCTCGAGCGGTTCCTGCGCTGATCGAACATCTGCTCTGCCACGAGAGAGAAGAACTGCCATCCGAACACGCCAGCCGGTCCAGCAGAGATCCATTGGGCATGAACGCGTACACCAAACACAGATGCTGCCCGTCGCTGGAAAAACCCACCATCTTCACCAGATTCTCATGTTTCAGACTGTGTGAAGAGAGAGACGCTCATATAAATCTCCTATATATATATATAACGTTTGGCTATTTATAGATTTCATACTATATATAATATTCTATATATAGTAAAATTATATAGATAACCTTCATATATTCGATCCATAGTTATTTTTATAAAGTAATTATAAAATGCATGTCATGTAATTATCTTTAAATGTATTTGTACCTCCTGAGAGTTTGAATCTCTTGGTTAAACTGAGTCTTGAGGTCTTCAGGTGATCCGTCGTCCATCTAGAACATAACAAACATGACATTATGTGCTGACAGACACTTTTTAAGTTTGTTTAGATCATATTTACTGTCTACTTTCATTCAAATGCAGTAAAATGGTTTGCAAACACACGAAACATGTTGATTTTATAGTTTAGTGGTATTTCACTGCTGAGCTCAAACTCACAGGATTGAGCTTTTTCACAGCTACGTATGTGTCGCCCATCCGGCCTCTGAACACGACGCCGAACCCGCCGGCGCCCAGACGACAGCCTCCGTCCGACAGCGGCCGATCGTCCCAGTCCCCCGTGATGGCCGTCAGCTCGCGGTGAGAGAACGTGTGGAAACCTGGGTAAGAGAGGTTTTAGGGGCTGATGGGTAACGGATGACTGAATTGATGAAGTGGATGGTTATATAAAGACCTTCAGAGCTGCTCCATGTGTTTTCCTCCGGTCCGGTGCTGCTGTCCGGCTCCATCACACGCGTCTCCTGCTGAACGGGTTTAGTGACCTCGGGACGGACGCATTCCTGCATGCAGGCCGCAGACGGACGAAGCTCTTCTTCATGCCATGGTGCGCAGACGGACACCCCGGATGAGCCTGATTTCAAGAGTGATTATTATAAATGATTGATCGCTGCACATCATTATTTTTTTTAATGAATCAGATTATCTTCTCCTCCCTCTTGCCACATCTCTCCTCTTTTCTGATGATGAGGGCGGGGCAACCTGTCACTCAAATAAGATCCACCAATAGCAAATCACAACCATCCAATCAATTCCCCACAGACAAAATCAAGCCCCACCCTACATTTGTTCTTGTCTGAGAAGCATTTCACTCACTCGTTCAGTTTCATGCTGACTTTAATACATCTACAGATACATTTTAAAAAGCATCATTTTCTGATGTTTCAGTGTGGACGAGAAACTTTTGGAGAACGCTTGAAATGCTAGTGTTGATGGAGTGCATTTTGAAACATAAACACAGTTTTCAAACATATCCAGAACAATGTAGACGTATCCTGAGATTCTCAGGGAATACCTGCTTTAGTGTGGCAGATCTCGTCGTCTGGCAGCAGGACACTGACGGCGGCGAACAGCTGGTGTCGGATCAGAATCTCAACCAGATCTCCAACAGTACAGTTTGTGGTTCCCCAGTCGAACAGCATCTCCATCGTAGGACTCTTTCCCTGGAGAACTGCTGCTTCAAACCTCCTGAAATCAGACGCCACCCATAGCAACCATACTGAATATCTTAGCAACCGTCTGAAACACTCCACTACTGTAGTGGTGAGTTTTAAAGAGGCGAACACTGCCAGTAAATGAAATTACGCTGAAATAAAATATAATGGCCTGGTTTCACAGTCTTTTAGGTCTTAGTTCAATTAGGACATTTAAGTAGCTTTTATAAACTTAGAACAAACCATTACTGATGTGAATCTTAAGACAAAACAATGACACTGACGTATTTTAAGATATTCTTTCAGTTCAAACAGCTCAAACGTGCATTTTAGTCTGGGATTAGTTTAAGCCTTTTCTGTGAAACTGGGAGTATACAGGTGCTGGTCATATAATTAGAATATCATCAAAAAGTTGATTTATTTCACTAATTCCATTCAAAAAGTGAAACTTGTATATTATATTCATTCATTACACACAGACTGATATATTTCAAATGTTTATTTCTTTTAATTTTGATGATTATAACTGACAACTAAGGAAAATACCAAATTCAGTATCTCGGAAAATTAGAATATTGTGAAAAGGTTCAATATTGAAGACACCTGGTGCCACACTCTAATCAGCTAATTAACTCAAAACACCTGCAAAGGCCTTTAAATGGTCTCTCAGTCTAGTTCTGTAGGCTACACAATCATGGGGAAGACTGCTGACTTGACAGTTGTCCAAAAGATGACCATTGACACCTTGCACAAGGAGGGCAAGACATAAAAGGTCATTGCAAAAGAGGCTGGCTGTTCACAGAGCTCTGTGTCCAAGCACATTAATAGAGAGGCGAAGGGAAGGAAAAGATGTGGTAGAAAAAAGTGTACAAGCAATAGGGATAACCGCACCCTGGAGAGGATTGTGAAACAAAACCCATTCAAAAATGTGGGGGAGATTCGCAAAGAGTGGACTGCAGCTGGAGTCAGTGCTTCAAGAACCACTACGCACAGACGTATGCAAGACATGGGTTTCAGCTGTCGCATTCCTTGTGTCAAGCCACTCTTGAACAACAGACAGCGTCAGAAGCGCCTCGCCTGGGCTAAAGACAAAAAGGACTGGACTGCTGCTGAGTGGTCCAAAGTTATGTTCTCTAATGAAAGTAAATTTTGCATTTCCTTTGGAAATCAGGGTCCCAGAGTCTGGAGGAAGAGAGGAGAGGCACACAATCCACGTTGCTTGAGGTCCAGTGTAAAGTTTCCACAGTCAGTGATGGTGTTGGTCCACTGTGTTTTCTGAGGTCCAAGGTCAACGCAGCCGTATACCAGGAAGTTTTAGAGCACTTCATGCTTCCTGCTGCTGACCAACTTAATGGAGATGCAGATTTCATTTTCCAACAGGACTTGGCACCTGCACACAGTGCCAAAGCTACCAGTACCTGGTTTAAGGACCATGGTATCCCTGTTCTTAATTGGCCAGCAAACTCGCCTGAGCTTAACCCCATAGAAAATCTATGGGGTATTGTGAAGAGGAAGATGCGATTATGCCAGACCCAACAATGCAGAAGAGCTGAAGGCCACTATCAGAGCAACCTGGGCTCTTATAACACCTGAGCAGTGCCACAGACTGATCGACTCCATGCCACGCCGCATTGCTGCAGTAATTCAGGCAAAAGGAGCCCCAACTAAGTATTGAGTGCTGTACATGCTCATACTTTTCATGTTCATACTTTTCAGTTGGCCAAGATTTCTAAAAATCCTTTCTTTGTATTGGTCTTAAGCAATATTCTAATTTTCTGAGATACTGAATTTGGGATTTTCCTTAGTTGTCAGTTATAATCATCAAAATTAAAAGAAATAAACATTTGAAATATATCAGTCTGTGTGTAATGAATGAATATAATATACAAGTTTCACTTTTTGAATGGAATTAGTGAAATAAATCAACTTTTTGATGATATTCTAATTATATGACTAGCACCTGTAAAATATAAACATTAGATGAAAAACTTCAAAATATGATTTTTTTTTTTTTTTTTTACATTAGAGATGTTGCATTGGGGAAATAACTAGTTAAAGTTGAAGTAGTAAAATTGTTAAAAGTAAAACTGACAAAAATAGAAACAAAAAAATGGCAAAACATAATTTAAAATTTAAATTAAACTACTACTACTTCTACTTCAAGATATTAATAAATATACTTTAACACTTTTATTTCATTTTAGATTTTGTAATATCCTGTTTAATTTATTTTTTCTACACATATCGCTGTGAAGGTCTGATTGTGTGGAAACTGATTCAATCTGATTGTGAACATCCAGAGATTCTCTTTAAAGCTCTGATCTGTGGATGATGATGTACCTGATGTGCAGCTGTGTGTATCTGGGCTCTCCGGAGGGTTTGCTGATGTCCATCATGACGCTCCTCCAGGTGTCCTGCGGGTCCAGCAGGTCAGATAAAGCTCTCAGTGTGGAGAACCGGAGCTTCCGAACCGGTGTGTCCCGCGTGACGTCACACATGCCGATCCGAATCCGAGTTTATTCTTCATAAACACGCTCAGATCTCCTGAAGGGTTCACACACATTCAGTGCTTTTTTCTTGTGTTTTCCGAGATTGAGTAACTTCCGTGATCTGTTGTCATTTCCCCTTCCTTTAACGTCCGCTTTAAACTGAAACTAAACGAGATATACGAGCTATAAACGGTGTAAACATGGATCTCCACTCATCACCTGATATCAGTTTTATACATAAAAAAGTGAGATTTTACCTCAGAGATAGATGAACTACACACAGTTCTTCATGAGAACATTTCACGGAAGTGAAAGGAAGATCAGTGTTTTTGATGATCAGGGTGATATTTCAGAGGAGGAGACAGAAACATCTGCAAATACTGTCATTATTCAAGGTAAGTTAGTGAATATTTTAAGTTACTGACCAATATTAAATTGAATTTTCCGCGTCTGAAACGAGGCTCTGAGTCTTTACAGTGACAGCTTCTAGATCACATCATGTTTAAAACTGTTTTATAAAAGATGTTTTGTGAGCTGAACAATTGTCACACTGTATTTCTACAGTATCTCTTACAGACCCCTTTTCATTTGTCAAACATTAAATATAGCTTCAGGTCTATGACACTAAACTCATCTTTACCTCCTATTCTCTACTCATGAATGCACAGACTGATTCAACATCACAACCTTTATTAATTATACAGATTCATTTTGATCATAAGAATTTATTCATTTTTAGCAATTAAGGTAATCAGATAAAATTGTGTGTGTGTGTGTTCTTGTATAGCCTATATGGTTTATGAGGACACAAATGTATATAATGACATGGATATTACAAGGTAAACATGGTTTATGAGTCACTTTCTGTGTCCGCGTAAATCAAATGGCTTAAAAACATATTAAACTGTGTTTTTTTGAAATTCAAAGAAAATTTTTTATTCCTGTGATGGGTAGGGGTTAGGGGTAGGAGAAGTGTAGTGGGAGAGAATATACAGTTTGTACAGTATAAAAAACATTACGCCTATGGAGAGTCCCTGTTATGACCGTCTAGGGGTGAGCCGTCACAGGAGAAGGAAGAAAAAAGTCTCACTACCAGAGAGATGCCGAAAAGAAATGTATAATTTCTTAATGAGGGTCTAGCGTCAGGGGCAGACAAGGCCAAAATACAAGTTAAACTTACCTACCTCCCTAATCAAAAACAATGTGAAAAGACAAATATACAAAATAAAATGGCGTCAAACCCCCTACATCCTTTGATTTGGCTAAAGTGTATATACAAGAATATTTACAGGTAATAATTTACAAAAGTCTGTAGCAAACAAAGCAAAAATCAGAATCCAGAATCGCAGTCAAACAGACGTGGGTCAAGTAAACAGGAATAATCAACGATCCAAAAATCACAGACACACTTACAAACACAAACTCCAAATAACCACTCACAATCTCTCTAGCATGACACTCAACTAAACAATACGAAGTAATGGCGAGGAGGTATGATCAAAGACACAATGGCACAGTGATGGCGGACATTGTGTATAATAAACATTTAAACATTACCATGCTTTATAATAGTGCTATATATAACTGTAACTATATAACAAATTTAGTTACAATAATATAACACATCTGAATACCTCTTCAGCAAACTAACCCTGGAACATGAGCTGCTCCGGAGATTTGTTCAGAGAGTATGTTGCTATGGCTAGTTACATACCCTGAAAGTTACCTTCGTTTTTGGAACCGGATTTTGAGGTTATCTGCTTACTCTTAAACATACCCACGTATGTCACATAACCTGCTTTCTGGAATACCCCCAGATCACAGTGTCATTTCATTACGCACATTTATTTGCACATCCTGCATCTCTGCTATAAAAGTGCATCTATTAGTAGACTTTTCTCTTTTCCAACAGTTCATGAATGACGATGGCATCTGTAAAAAAGCTGCTTCATGATACTCTAGATAACCTGATAGAAGATGATCTGAAGAGATTTAAGAGTTACTTAAAAGAAGATGGACCCGTTGGAGCTGGTAAACTGGAGAAGGCTGATGTCACTGCTATAGTGGATATAATGATGGAGCGTTTTAGAGCAGAAGAAGCTGTGAAGATCACACTGAACATCCTGAGGAAGATGAACCAGAACCAGCTGGCTGAAGAGTTACAGAACAGCTACACTGAAGGTAATAAAGGAAAGAATAGAGAACAAGAGGCAGCATAGATTCATAGAAACATTTATTCAGCGTATATTTTTTTTGAAAGAAGATTCTTATGTTCACTGAGGCTGCATTTATCATTCAGAAATCATTCTAATATGCTGATTTAGTTAGTAGTGTATTAGTTGTTCTGCTTAATGAAGTGTTGAAACATGATGTAGAGCCTTTTTCAGGATACTTTGATGAACATAAAGTCTCATTCTTTTCTCTCTCTTCACAGGGCAAATATCATCAGAGCCAGCTGAGAAACGCAGAAGAAAACAAGGTGAATTAACCTTAAATGCATTTGAAACAAAAACAAACAAAAAAAAAAAACATGTTGATTTGCCCCAATTAAAAAAATCTATTGCATTAACAGTACTTGTATTTTAATGCATTGTATTTTCAGAGCTTTCATTTTTAGTGTCTGAAATTCAACATGGTTGTATATTTAAGCTGTGAATATTTCGATTCAAAACATTTCACACATATTTTCATTGTTAAAAATTCAATAATCCATATTCTTCTTTCAGACTTCAGTTCCAAAATAGTCAGTCTGTTAAATACAACCTTTCATATTCAACAGGCAAATTTCTGTCGGCCTCACAACCTTTGTGTTTAATTTTCTAGTGTTGTTTTGTTCACACCTTTTCCTGTTTATTTATATTTTTCATAACAGGTGATTTCTGGCTGCAGGAATTCATGAAAACTCACAAAATGAACATGAAGGAGAAAGTAGAACACATTTTTGAGGGTAACAAGGAAAATGAAGCACATCTCAAGGATGTTTTCACTGAACTCTTCATTATGGAGGGGGATCATAAAGAAGTCAATCAAGAACATGAGATTATGAAGATTGATGAAGCCATTAAACCTCGTAAATCACAGAACAGTTCAATCAAATGCAATGATGTTTTTATTCAGAACAAAAAGAAGAAAAAGATTGTTCTGACCAAAGGCATCGCTGGCATTGGAAAAACGGTCTCAGTGCACAAGTTCATTCTGGACTGGGCAGAAGGAGAAGCCAATCAGGATATAGACTGTGTTTTCCTGCTTCCATTCCGAAGGATTAACTGCATTAAAGACAGAAAGATCAGTCTGCATGAGTTTCTACTGAAATTTAATCCTGAACTGAAGAAACTGGAAACATCAAAGATATGTGAGATATATGAACGTAATCTTGCGTTTATCTTTGATGGACTGGATGAGAGTCGACTGACTTTGGATTTTCATAGTGGAATGGTGACGAGTGTTGAGGAGCGATCATCTGTAGATGAACTGTTTACAAGTCTGGTCAATGGGACTCTGCTTCCATCAGCTCTTGTCTGGGTGACATCACGACCAGCAGCAGCCAATCAGATTCCTCGTAAATATGTAGGGTTGTTCACAGAGGTGCGAGGATTCACTGACCAGCAGAAGGAGGAGTATTTCAGAAGAGAATCAAAGATGAGACTCAGGCCTCCAGAATGATCTCGCACATTAAGAAATCTCGTAGTCTCTACATCATGTGTCACATTCCTGTGTTCTGTTGGATCACAGCCACTGTTCTTCAGGATATTCCCATTGGGAACAATGCAGAGAACATCAACACGACACTCACTGAAATGTACATCCACTTCCTGCTGATACAGATGAACATGAAGAGCCAGAAGCATGAGAGAAATACAGAAAGAGAACGGATCAAGCTTTTAGATTCCAATAAAACACTGATTTTGAAGTTATCTAAGCTAGCGTTTGAACAGCTGAAGAAGGAAAACATTGTGTTCTATGAGGAAGATCTGAGAGCATGTGATATTGATGTGAGTGAAGAAGACTTTGAGTCCACAGGAATGCTCACTGAGATCTTTCAGCAAGAAGCTGTACTTCATGAGATGAAGGTCTTCTGCTTCGTGCATCTGAGTGTTCAAGAGTTCCTCGCTGCAGTGCACGTGTTCCTCTGCTACCTGAACAAGAACATGGACGAGCTGCAGTTTTTCACTGAAGAAACACAAAATGAGCTGCAGTTTTTCAGTGAAGAGATACAAAACAGGTTGCAGTTTGTTCAGTGGAAAACAGAAAACGAGGTCAGGCCTGACCATATTGACAAGGCAGACAAAAATATTGCTTTACATGTTTTACTAAAGAAGGCTGTTTGGAAAGCAATTCACAGTCAGAAAGGACATTTAGACCTATTTTTACGGTTTCTGCTGGGCATTTCACATGAATCCAATCAGAAACTGCTCAGAGGCTTGTTCACACACACTGAAGACAGCAAAGACAGCGTCACAAAAATAATCAGACATATTAAAGAACTATTAGATTTCCCTAACGACATGTCACCTGAAACTTCAGTCAACCTGTTCTACTGCTTACTGGAGCTCAATGATAGTTCATTATATACAGAAATACAAAAATACTTAAAATCATATCCAGAAAGTGAGCTCTCGTCTTCCATGTGCTCACTGATGGCTTACGTACTGCTGATGTCAGAGGAGGTGCTGGATGAGCTCGACCTGAGTATGTACAAGGATGATCTGGGAAGCCACAGGAATCTCCTGCCAGCTGTGAGATGCTGCAGAAAAGCAAAGTAAGGAACTTGTTGACAGCTGTTTAAACAAAGTTTTTAACTCTGAAAATCAGTTTTAGCATAAGATGCAGTGTGACTTCCCTAGTGAAAAATAAATATACTAAAATCTATTTGAAATACATTTATTTTATGCTAAGTGTACTACAATTGCATTTACATTTGCATGTACTTAATATAAATACCCTGCAATTGTACTTTTAGTAAATTTTACTAAATTGGTATACTTAAAGTCTGCTAAACTGGAACAAGTATTTTTGTTTTGAGGTCCAACTAAAGATATACTTAAGTATGCTTGATTGTGCTAAAGTGGACTTATTGCAAGTATACTTTAGTACAAGTATATATATCTTGCATTCAAATTATATAGTGATCATACTATCCTTACTAATAGTGATATAAACACATTTTAGGCTTAATATTTAGAAATATGCATTGTGCAATAAAGAAGAACTGCAAATTAAGTTTAATTATATTTATGTCAGTATGTCTGTAAATAGTCAACATTTGAAGCGGATCAAAACCCTTCATCAAAGTTGGCCTTAACTTTTTTCTAAGGACAACTTTGATTAACTTTTTTAACCCATTTGCCTGCCCAAACATCCTACTATTGGTTGAACCACAATGATTGATATGTTTTGAACACACCATAAAGCCAGTGCCATCACACTCACCAACAATCGGTTTTGCTGTACTTTTGCTAAACAACCAAACTCGCTGGAGTGCACACTATTGCAGATTTTGCCCATTTGTCAGAAGGAAACTTTAGAGTCTAGAAAGTCATTGTAACTAAAGACACAAGTCTCCCCATGTATTTCAAATCCGAGAATGATCAAATTATTTTTAGATAATGCTATATAATTTTTTTGATGAGACTTTCTTTTTGTGCAAAGCGCAGAAAACAGGTATATTTTTTACAGACTGCCGAAAGCTACAGAAAAAAAGAAGCAAAGGGATCACTGCAATTCACATAACAACTGGACTCCAGGCAGAGAAAAATGGATTTGCAGTTATCATTTTGTGTCAAAATGTTGGATTTTGCAGTAAATTCATACCCTATATATTGTATTGTTATATATTGTGTTGACAACTCATCAATTAAATATTTACCATCTTATATTCTGCATAATTGGGTGTTTTTAAATAAACACTGACAAAAACTATACAAGTTTCAGGGCTGGACGATATGACGATATATATAACATCAATATAAGTGATCACTCCGATTTAAACCTACCATATTGTAGTTATATAAGGCTTTCATTGGCAGATTTGATTTATGTATTTCCCCGGCATCGAAATCAGGCACATAAATGTCAGGAAACACGATTCGCAGTTTCCCCTATTAAATCCAGTCATGCGGCAGGTTCTTTTGCCACTAAGTCCAGCTGAAGGAGCATGCGACGTCGATGCATACCCTCTATAAAAACGAATGTGCCGGTTTATGCAATTGCTTTATGTTGCGTTAATGACAGATCATGTAAGTTAAAAGGGAAGCAAAACATTCTTGATATTTAATGTTGTGTCTAATGGATTTATTTCTTCAACAGCTTAATTTTGTCGGCGATTCACAGTCTTTTAACTCATATAATTTTTGCTTACATTAATAGTTGTCATTAATAATGTCTGTGCGCTAATAGCTGTACTTGTAACAGTATAGAGAACACAAAGTAACACCAGTTTAGTGTAGTTTATTTCTGTGTGGTGGCGTAACAGGTAAGCCGAGTGCTCTTGTGCGACAGTGGCCCGCGTGACCTGGGTTCGATTCCAGCCCGTACTGGTTCCTGCATTCAATATACATATAAATCTGTTCCCATTGTCTCACTGATGTTCACTGGATAAGTAAGTTACTGGTATACTGGGGCTGTCTGTAAAAGGCAAATTCTAAAGCTGTAACTTAAAGATTACTTTATTGTAGTCTATTTGAAGCACACTATAATAATGCCATTAGCATACTACAAGTAAAATTGGAATGCCATTGCAATATGTTTTAAAATCACTAAAAGTTTATCAGTATAATATTAATGTATGTTCAACACTCTTACAATGTAATTGAATTGCAATTCTAATGTCACCAAAATACATTTGAAGTTCATGCTGAGTAAATTCTGCATTTCAAAACTTAAATACAAGAGTATATTTCAAGTGTACTTAAGTATACTTGGAATAGTTTAGCACTTTAGCACAAACAGGTATATTTAATACAACTTTAGTTGAACTTCAGCACTGCTTTTGGACAACTAAAATGCATTTAGTACAAAATTAGTTGTTCCAATTTAGCAGACTTTAAATATACCAATTTATAGTGTGCCACAAGTACATTTAGTTATACTAAAGTACATAGGAATAAATTGTGCTTAAGTACACTATTTTTTCACTAGGGTTATCATGTTTTTACTCATTTTGGAGAGTAAAATCTGTATTTATTAAAATCTGGATTTACTAAACAGTGATTTTATACACATACGTTTGAAAGTTATTTTCACTTGACTGTCACGTCAGTTCCAGCATACACATTTTTCCAGAAAGCTTGAATGTTCACAGAGAACAGGACATAACATATCACTGTTACTGCAAACACTGTTTCTGCAAGATGAACACACAATAAATGACATGGACAAATATCCTGTTTTTACAGACTCTCCTTGTGTGATCTCAACGTCACCGACTGTGAAACTGTGGCTTTGGCCCTGCAGATACCAAACTCACCCCTGATAGAACTAGACATGAGTTACAATGACCGGCTGGGTGACTGGGGAGTGGAGCTGCTCTCTGATGGACTGAAGAGCCCAAACTGTCAGCTGGAGATACTGAGGTTTGAGATTCATTCAGTCCTTATACAACACCCACCTCAGTTTTTCAGTCTCTAAAAACAGAGTATGACATTCTAAAACACTTAACGTGGAAATGCTTAACATGCCTTAATGCACAAAGACAGTTATTTTAATATATCAAATTCAGTATACACTGTATTGATGATGCTTAATATATACAGGCAAACAGATGAACCCAGAATTTTAATACAGTACGCTAAATTGCATGTTAATTGTTTTTCTTTGTAGTGGTTTCCTATGGGGAAAGAGTTTACATGAAACTTTGCTCATTGTTCATATTCTGGGTTCATCTGTTTGCCTGTATATAGTGTATTTTATTAATAAGGTGAATACTAAATTTGGTCCTGCATGATCACTGTAAGCAAGATGATGATGATGATGAATGAAGCATGTATTGCAATAAGGATGTTTTCTCCCCAATATGTCCATGCATGAGAGATGTCAAATCTTGCTGTAAACTTCTAAGATAAGCAAATTAAAGTGCCATCTTTTTGTTATTAGATAATATGACAGTATTATATCATATTGCCACATAATGGTGGTAAGGAACTCTCAAGATGAGGCAGAATACAGGAAGGTAGACTTTTACTTCCAAATAACAGGAGAAACTCAGGAAACACCACTTTACATACAAACGAGAACCGACAGAGACAGAGGGAGAACACAGGGTATATATGCACAGCAAACAAAGGGAACTTAACAAGATAATTAATAATGAACACCTCAACCTGTACCCAAGGGAACTAAATAATGGGGTGGGGGTGGGGGAGGGGGGACTGAACAAAGGAGGACATGTGGCAAATGACAAAACAAACAAAGTCCAAAACAGATGTAACCCTGATACATATATCATAAAACAAATTGTGCAAATCAAATATATAAATAAACCTGTGTATATGTGTATGTACAGTTCATCCAGAAAGTATTCACAGCGCTTTACTTTTTCCACATTTTGTTATGTTACAGCCTTATTCCAAAATGGATTAAATTCATTAAGTGAATACTTTCCGGATGCACTATATATATTGTTACAACCCACATGGCTCAAAGTGGTGCAACAATTAAAGGGGAAGCCACACACAGATAATATTAAGTCATCAAAAGTTTGTAATAAATTCTATATTGAATCAAATAAAAAAGTTTTTCTTTCTGAATCTGAATCTTTTTGTAATGTTTATATGATGCTTTACACAATGACGATAATGACACAAAAATTATCTTTTGGGGATAATTTCTCAGTCAAATTTGATGTGTGATTAATTAGATTAAATCATGTAATTAATTAGATTAAAAATTTTAATCGCTTGACAGTTCTTTTATATACACTATATTGCCAAAAGTTTTGGGACGCCTGCTTTTATGTGAATATGAACTTTAATGACATCCCCTTCTTAATCCGTAGGGTTTAATATGGAGTTGGCCCACCCTTTGTAGCTATAACAGCCTCAACTCTTCTCAGAAGGCTTTCCACAAGGTTTAGGAGTGTGTTTATGGGGATTTTTTAACCATTCTTCTAGAAGCGCATTTGTAAGTTCAGGCAGTGATGTTGGCGAGAAGGCCTGGCTCACAGTCTCTGCTCCTATTCATCCCAAAGGTGTTCTTTCGGGTTGAGGTCAGGACTCTGTGCAGGCCAGTCAAGTTCCTCCACACCAAACTCACTCATCCATGTCTTTATGGACCTTGCTTTGTGCACTGGTGCGCAGTCATGTTGGAACAGGAAGGGGCCATCCCCAAACTGTTCCCACAAAGTTGGGAGCATGAAATTGCCCAAAATGTCTTGGTATGCTGAAGCATTGAGAGTTCCTTTCACTGGAACTAAGGGTTCAAGCCCAACCCCTGAAAAACAACCCCACACCATAATCCCCCCTCCACCAAACTTTACACTTGGCACAATGCAGTCAGGCAAGTACCGTTCTCCTGGCAACCACCAAACCTAGACTCATCCATCGGATTGCCAGACAGAGAAGTGTGATTGGTCACTCCAGAGAACACGTCTCCACTGCTCTAGAGTCCAGTGGCGGCGTGCTTTACACCACTGCATCCGACGCTTTGCATTGCACTTGGTGATGTAAGGCTTGGATGCAGCTGCTCGGCCATGGAAACCCATTCCATGAAGCTCTCTACGCACTGTTCTTGAGCTAATCTGAAGGCCACACGAAGTTTGGAGGTCTGTAGCTATTGACTCTGCAGAAAGTTGGCGACTTCTGCGCACTTTGCACCTCAGCATGTGCTGACCCCGCTCTGTGATTTTAAGTGGCCTACCACCTCGTGGCTAAGTTGCTGTTGTTCCCAATTGCTTCCACTTTGTTATGACACCACTAACAGTTGACCGTGGAATATTTAGTAGAGAGAAAATTTCACGAATGTATTTATTGCACAGGTGGCAACCTATCACGGTACCACGCTTGAATTCACTGAGCTCCTGAGAGTGACCCATTCTTTCACAAATGTTTGTAGAAGCAGTCTGCACGCCTAGGTGCTTGATTTTATACACCTGTGGCCATGGAAGTGATTGGAACACCTGAATTCAATGATTTGGAGGGGTGTCCCAATACTTTTGGCAATATAGTGTGTATATATATATATATATATATATATATATATATATATAATCAGGGCTGTCAATAGTGTAGGAATCAACCCAAATAATTAATCAAAAGTGTAATTAAATTACACTGAATAAGAACCGAATTAACTGTAAATGATTCAGAATTAATATTTAACACTTCATCAATTATTTGTCCACCGAAAAATTGAGGTTACAGTATTTTTACCAATTCTGGACAAGTTATTATCCTGTGGCCAACAGTAATAATATTTTGTTATGATTATTAATTATAATTATGATTATGAGCAAGGTAGCATGATCTTTGTTTAAGGCAGCAATTTGGTAAGCACAGCACAAGACACTTGTATGTATGGAAAATCAAACAAGACTTTATTGAACTAAATCTACTAAAACACAAACTAATCTAACAAAAAAAAACATACTCTCGCGCACACACACACACACACACACAGACACACACACACACACACACATTCATCCAGTTACAGGGAAATGGTGAGATTATTGTCTGGAGGTGAATGGATTCCCCAATTGTTTAGCTCTTAACAAGTTTCTTTGACCATAACCTGAGAGAATTAATACACTAGCAATTCAACCATAGTTTCATTTGCTTAACATAATTGCACCAGCTCAGCAAAATTAGGAGACCTGTGTTACTTGCTTGAGCTGCTCCTGTAAGCGCGTGTTCTCTTCGTGAAGGAGTTTAAGTAAGCGGCGTTGCTCGGTCAAGGATGACGTCCCGTGGGGAAATAGTTCACTTTGCAGAAAATGGAGTCTTCGTTGAATGGTTGCAGGGTTTACGCGTTGCTGCGTGGGTGTCTCTCTGCGTCTCAAGGAGTTGCTGGAAACAGAGGACTTTTGGCGAGTCCTCGTCTGCGAAGTTCAACGAAGGTTCTTGCAGGGTTTGAGTGAGTTCTTGAAGAGGTTTATAGCTTGCAGGCAGGACGATGTTCGGTCCGCCGACTCAGCGAAGGCAAAGGCAAAGTACAAGCAAGGGCAAAAGCAAAAGCACAATGCGCGGTATTGAGTTTTGAACAGTTTGTTGGTTCCGCCTTTCCGATTGTTTTGGCCAATCAGGTCCTAATTTGGGCGGGTCCTACGCCCAGTTCTCCTGTTCTCTTGTATGCAATTAGCATAATGTCCTTACAGTCCTTTCTTCTCAAACTTAGGGATTTTGGTCAGAACTTTGAGAAGTTAATTTTGCTGGTTCAAAAGTCGTATATCTTACATAAATCAATTTTGCATCAAAATACTGTAAAGCATTTATCCATCACAGCCATACCAAACAGTACACACCTTATATAACTGAGGTAGATTTTCTTCAAATTTACCTGTAATCAATGTTTAAAAACACACAGAAAGAATTACATAGGTTCCATAAACAAAATAAAAACATGCTTGATACATATGAAATGTTAGAGGCTGTTTTTTTGGTGATAAGTTCATGTCTTTTGGCAGTATTTTCTAAATTGTCTTTGTTTGAACACAAAAAAGTGGCTCTACTGTCTGCCAGGGAAACTTTTTGAATGTCTTTTTGAAATGCAAAGCTGGGCAAAAAGGTGATTCCCGTGATGACCTGCTGTGACTTTAACCTCGAGATGTGTCCGAGTTTTCTGATAACAGTGGGAATTTATGCCTTGTATCTTGGGGTTTGTTGATCCATCTGTTCCTTAAAGTCAACACAGCGAAAGAGGGTCTCTTTGATCTTTTGCTCTGTTACTACAATCAAATGCATTTGTAATTAAGCAGACATTGAGGGGCCGTCTTCAATCGGCCATTTTAGTTCCCAGGTCCAACTCTATGGCTCACAAATGGTTCAGTGGGGGAATGAGTTGACTCTTTAATCTTTGAATGTGGAGTTTGTGGTAATTTGGTGGGCTTCGTTCAGGAATAATCGTACAATAGATTAATTTGGTGTATGAAATTAAGCATACACCATTTATCTTGTTTAACATGTCCATTTTGATATCATTGCCTATATCCAGCTAAGTAAACCATCAGATTGAAGTGTTTCACAAAACTGTATTTTTCAGCTTTTTTCAAGGTAAATTTAGATGTCTTTCCAAAAAAGGACACCAATTCAGAATTCACAGTGTATAGTATGTGCAACAAAGAGCTTGTTTACATTTTAGACAAGTCAAGTTTTGATACTGAACAGGACTACATGGAGATGCAAAAAAACCCTAAACCAACCGCCTTGACCTGCATATATACTGAAGTACACAGCAACATACACAGGACAAATCCAAACATTATCCTGAATGTGTGTGAAAACAACGTGAATGTACTGAAATGTGTATGTGGATAAATACATATGCGATCAGTGCGTTGAGAGCGCTCATACATGATTTGTTTGTACATCAATTTAAAGGACTCACGCGTGCTTAAAGGATTAGTCCACTTTTAAATAAACTTTTCCTGATAATTTACTCACCCCCATGTCATCCAAGATGTTCATGTCTTTCTTTCTTCAGAAAAGAAATGAATGTTTTTAATGAAGACATTCCAGGAGTATTCTCCTTATAGTGGACTTCAGTGGCCTCCAAACGGTTGAAGGTCAAAATTACAGTTTCAGTGCAGCTTCAAAGGGCTTTAAACGATACCAGACGAGGAATAAGGGTCTTATCTAGAGAAACGATCTGTCTTTTTCGGAAAAAATACAACTGTATATGCTTTATATAAACAGATGTTCGCCTTGCACATGCTTCTGCTTTCCGTATTCTTCAACAAGCTTACGCTGTATGTCCTACGCCTTCCCTATTCAACTTACGGAACGAACGCAGCGCCAGTTTCATTTTTTTTCCGTAAGTAGAATAGAGAAGGCGTAGGACATACAGTGTAAGCTTTTTGACGAAAGAAAGACATGAACATCTTGGATGATATGGAGGTGAGTAAATTATCAGGAAAAGTTTATTTGAAAGTGAACTAATCCTTTAATGTACGACTCCTGTATGTCACCACAATCGTCTTTTTGTCACCAGAATCGCTGCTTAACCAGAAAAATTGTACAATTCACTCCTGGATGACAGGCGATCTTGGAACAGTGACCCCAGTGGATGACGTCGGATCGCAACCCCTCAGGCACAAATAAACGACTCGGTGGGCAATCGGACGGAGGCATTACCCCTTGTAAGGCATTGCGAACCTTCGATTCAATCTCCCAAGTGATCGCAGAAATGACCAGTTTCTGCGGCACGATGGAATCGGGAGAGGATGGACGTTCGGAACGATCAAAAATGTGAGACAAAGCATAGGGCTTGATGTTTTTGGAGCCTGGATGGAAAAATCAAAGCGACCAAAAAAAAGAGCCCACCGAGCCTGCCTAGAGTTCAGATGTTTGGCAGATCTAATGTACTCTAAGTTCTTGTGATCGGTCCAGACAATGAAAGGCACCCCCGAGCCCTCCAACCAATGACGCCATTCCTCCAAAGCCAGCTTGACGGCCAATAGCTCTCTGTTACCAATATCGTAGTTACGTTCTGCGGGTGACAAGCGATGGGAGTAAAACGCGCAAGGGTGCATCTTGCCGTCCGTGAGGGAATGCTGGGAAAGCACCGCCCCGGCCCCCACCTCCGACGTGTCGACCTCCACTACAAACTGATGTGAAGGATCAGGTGTCACAAGAATAAGAGCCGAAACAAAGCGACTTCTTAGGTTGGAAAACGCAACTTCAGTTGCACTAGACCACCTGAACGTCACCTTGGTGGAGGTCAAGGCAATCTGAGGGGCGACCAGTTGGCTGTAATTACGAATAAAACGTCGATAGAAATTGGCAAAGCCCAGAAACCTCTGCAGAGCCTTGCAGAAATCTGGGGTTGGCCAATCAACCACAGCCTGAATCTTGTCTTGACTATTAAAACCAACATATCGCTGCTTTCTACATCTAATAACAACAGCATTACAAATAACCGCTGCCTGTAGGGAATCAGAATTGTCAGGATCGGCCCTTCCTGGAAAAATCACACCTATCTGGGCGATGCATTCCTGTGGTTTTATTTTCAATGTTTTTTATTTTTCCAAAATTAAAAAAAACAAAAAAAACAAATCTCTAATAATACTAATAATGCTCATAAATATTTGACAGTAAAGCATTGGTTTTGAGTACAGTACAATTAACAACAAAATAAAACTAGAATGTTATTTCTTAATTTATATAGGGTTATGTTTAATTCTGACAGATTGAGAGATATTGATCTTTCCTCAGGGTCTTTACTGCATTTGCTTATTTAATTTCGTTTTTAATTCAATTAAAGTTTATTAAAAAAAAATAAGATATTTGGCCAAATTATTTTTTTAAAAAAAAACTTAAAAATAAATTTCTACAGTATTTCTAGTGTTAGAAACTGCCTTTACAGTTACAGTTGAATTCAGATGGGTCGAACACTTCTCGTTGTGTTTATCAATGGTTAGAGCGGCCGACGTGATCAAGTTCATCATCACTGCACTGGAGGTCTGTCTCTCTCTGCTCTCGTGCTGCAGCTGCACGGTTTAATCACTGTTTGTCTCACATTTGGAGTATGGTCGTGTTGAATCTCATGTATAACTATACCAGAGCTTAATATGATGGAATTATCGGCCCATTGGAGAGGTCCCGTTGCTTATAATAAGAGGACATGTAAACACTGCAGTGCACTCATACTCTGAGCTCACCTGCTGCACACTGCTAACATGCTGCTTCTCTGTGCTCTCTTTTCACAAACAATGAAAATATTTTTAAAAATCAGGGTTACTGTTAACAAGATTGGCAAAGTGTGTTCTCACTGATCAGTGCTGTGAAATTGTGGTATCAGTTCTACTATCATCAAACTCCCGTCTGATAGAGCTGGACATGAGTTGCAATGACCTGCAGGACTCAGAACCATATTCTCCTTTCAGCAGAACTAGTTTATGGCAGTGGTTCCCAACCATGTTCTTGGAGGCCCCCCGACACTGCACATTTTCCATGTCTCCTTTGTCTGACACACCCATTTCTGGTCTTGGAGTCTCTGCTAATTGGCTGATGACTTGATTCAGGTGTGCTTTATCAAGGAGACATGCAAAATGTGCAGTGTTAGGGGGCCTGGAATTAGAGAGATTTTAGAGAGATTTAACACTTATCAGTTTATATTAAATGGATGTGTAATTATTAACAGATTTAACAAGTGTTTGTTCTGAGTTCTGATGTCACAGATATCTTCATTGTTTCTGTGTGTGTTTGTAGATTATCCGGCTGGTACATGACGGATGAAGGCTGTGGTTATCTGGCTTCAGCTCTGCGTTCAAACCCTTACACCTGAGAGAGCTGGATCTGACCGTCAATAACCTGGGAGAATCAGGACTCGAGATGTTATCTGATCTACTGAAGGATCCAATCTGCAGACTGAAAAAACTCAAGTATGTTGAGCAGTAAGATTCATCTCATCCTGTGAATGTCTGTATTTGTATTTCAGTCTTACCATCTACAAGTGTACCGTGGAGTGAAATGTGGAAAGGGTCTGTAGTAGAGCTGCGTGGAGGAAAAGATTACTGATTTACTTTCTTACAATATCAATCTCAATGAGTAGACCTTCTTAAAAGATAGTTCACCCAAACAATTAAAATCTGTCATTATTTACTCACCCTCACGTCATCCAAACCTGTATGCCTTTTTTTTATTCTGTGGAGCACAAAAGAAAACATTTCCTTTTCAGTAAGAAAAGTCTCAGTGTTTCTCCCTTACACTGGAAGTACATTGGAAGTCACCAAAACTTCAAATTATCAACTTTTGTGTTCGGCAGAAGAAATCCATGCAGGTTTGGAATAGGGATGGGCACAAGTACTCGAGTAATTGGAGATGACAGCAACAATTGATCATGAAAATGATAATCACCTTTTTTTTTTTTGCTTTTTTCTGATTGGTTATTCTAGCATTTTGGGCAGTATCTGAGGTCTGATTTGTTAACGTTAGACAGCACATCTTCCAGACCAGCGAAATAAAGTGAAACTGGATTTTAAATGCCACAGTGATGCCTGGAATTACTTTGATCATGAGATACAGTTAAGTGCAAGATGTTCAGCACCAGTCTGTCATAAGCCTATACATAATATTTTAATGAGAAGATGATTGTAATAGAATGTTGTACATTTTCTGTGCTTTAGTTGCCCGTGTTTCAGTGAGCTGTTAAGGCAGTGCTTCTCAACCTGCGGCCCGTCACGAATGCAAATGCAGCCCACAATATGCCATTTAAATTATATTTTAGTTTTACAATTTATTTTTGTTTTTAAATTTAAATTAAAATGGATTAAACAAATATAAATTTGAGCTCTAATGTTTTGTCAGACATTGTTAGAAATTAGAAGTAGACATTTATTTTTTTTAGACACGCGCAGACCTATATGTACTGATGCAGTTACGCAGTTAACGAACACTTACAAGTGCGCGCTTTGGCAGAATTCCAACTGTAGACATTATTTTTGTAAATATATGGCTCAAAATTATCAAATTTGTTGTTAGAGGAGAAAAACAAATTGAGGAACATACAATGAAGCAACACATGCAAACAAGAAGAGTCGTAGCATCAGCAGCAAAGGTAAAGAATGGAAGAATCAGTTTGCTGTTAATGAGCGAGATGGGCAGCCTTCCTGTTTGCTCTGTAGTAAAGTAGCCTACTTGACATTTGCAAAACCTACAATTTTAAAAGACATGTTAATTGTGAATTTGATGTGTTTGTTTGATGTACTTGTATTTTAAATCAATAAAAAATAACCTCATCAGCGCACCGCGGCTGGAATGAGGCCAACTCGGCCGCATGCTCGCAGATCCGATGATTGCCTGACAGATTGCGATGTCACAGAATGCTTGATATCGTCAGAGATTGTAATTACAACCTTTATTATTTAAAGCCGTTTCTTGTTATGGCTTTGAAAACGTGCAGTGATGACTACAATCACTTTGATCATGAAAAATAAAATTAGGTGCAATATGTGCCGCGCCAATCTGCCATATAGCGTTATACTGAGAACATGATTGTAATAGAATTGTCAGGTTTCGCTGAAATGAAGGACCCAAATGCAGTTAGAAATGCAACAAAAGTTTTATTCAGTGATAATGGTATTGATAGCGAACTGCCAAATTCCAGATCCACAATCCAAGAACTCAATAGAAGTCCAAACAGATCAAATTCCAGGCGAGCAGTAGTCAGAAACAGGCGATGGTCATTAAAGATGATAGCCCAGGCAAATTCTGAGAGATCCACAAATCTAGATAGTAATCCAGAGCAAAAGTCCAAAAACCCAGATGAACAGACCACTGCCCAAGGAGCATAGGCAGTCCAGACATCAACTGGAATAACTGGGCAGAAAAAGGAAAAAACTGAAAAAACACAAAACCAATAACTGATGAACCAAAACAAGAAACGCGTGAAAAGCGTAAACGACAAAACACACTGGCAAAGACAAAGAGAAAACATGAGATTTAAATAAGGAGAAAATAGATAAGGAAATAACAAACAGCTGTGAACGCGTACACAACCGCGCTGATTGCGAAACACGATCAGCTGAGTGCGGCTGGCACGCACAAATGAAAACAAAACAATTAGTCACCAACACGTGCACAACCACGCCGATCACGAAACGCGAACAGCTGATCGTGGCCGGCACGTGCAGACAAAAACAAAAACAAAGGCTCATGCAGGAGAAAGAGACAGATCAAACCTGAGCCCTGACAAGAATGTTGTGAATTCTTTGTGCTTTAGTTGCCCTGTGTATCAGCGTTGTCATGGAAAGAGTGCATTCACAACAGGCAAGTTCATCATCGCTGTGCTGGAGGCCTGTCGCTCTGCTCTTGTGTTGCTGCTGCGCGGTTTGTCACACATTTGGAGTATGGACATGTTGAATCTCATGCGCTGCATTATAGCTATACCAGCGCTTATTATGGTGGAATTATTGGCCCATTGGAGAGGTCCCATTGCTTATAATAAGAGGACATGTAAACACTGCAGTGCACTCATACTCTGAGCTCACCCGCTGCACACTGCCTACATGCTGCTTCTCTGTTCTCTCTTTTCACAATAAAACCCTTTTTAAAAATCAGGGTAACTATTAACAAGAGGAGATTTGTCTGTATAAAAAGAATTTGGCTTAAAAATGTTGCGAAGTCAAAGTTTCAATAAATTAAAATACTCAAAGCAAAAATGTAAAAAAAAAAAAGCTGTTTAAGCACAGAAACAATGTATTTGTATTTCATTACTTTACACCACTGTTAATGGAGTAATTATTCAGTTTTTTATTATTCTGTTCAGATTGGATAGCTTTAAACTCACTGGTGAGTGCTGTGAAATTGTGGCATCAGTTCTACAATCACCAAACTCCCGTCTGATAGAGCTAGACATGAGTGACAATGAGCTGCAGGACTCAAGAGTGATGCTGCTCTCCAATGGACTGAAGAGCCCAAACTGTCAGCTGGAGATACTGAGGTTTGAGATTCATTAATTCATCACATCGAAGCATTATAAATTATGACTATATTTATTTTTAGTAGATTTTTTTTAATGCATGTATTTGTATAAGAATCAGTCGCTCTAAAATGAAAGAAGAATATTATTGTGCAGGAGACAATGTCGAGTGTCAACAGCACAGTTTAAGACGCTGATGCAGCATTTCATTAACTCAGGACCTAAAACCCAAACTTACTCGAACACGGCTGTTTCCTTCAGGAGATACAAAGTTTATGATCCTCAGTATCTGGTAGATGGCTGTATAGATCTGATCAGAACCATATTCTCCTTTCAGCAGAACTTATAGTTTATGAAATGAGAGAGATTTAACTCTTATCAGTTTATATTAAATGGATGTGTAATTATTCAACAGATTTAACAAGTGTTTGTTGTGAGTTCTAATGTCACAGATATCTTCATTGTTTCTGTGTGTGTTTGTAGATTAAGTCGCTGTAAGGTGACAGATGAAGGCTGTGGTTATCTGGCTTCAGCTCTGTGTTCAAACCCCTCACACCTGAGAGAGCTGGATCTGAGCGACAATTACCTGATAAAATCAGGACTCAAGATGCTCTCTGATCTACTGAAGGATCCGAACTGCACACTGAACACACTCAAGTATGTTGAGCAGTAAGATTCATCTCATCCTGTGAATGTCTGTAGTAGAGCTGCGTGGAGGAAAAGATTACTGATTTACTTTGTTACAATATCAATCTCAATGAGTAGACCTTCTTAAAAAGATAGTTCACCCAAACAATTAAAATCTGTCATTATTTACTCACGTCATCCAAACCTGTATGCCTTTCTTTATACTGTGGAGCACAAAAGAAGACATTTTCTTTTCAGTAAGAAAAGTCTCAGTGTTTCTCCCTTACATTAGAAGTCAGTGGTCACCAAAACTTCAAAATATCATCTTTTGTGTTCGGCAGAAGAAATGCATGCAGGTTTGGAATAGGGATGGGCACAAGTACTCGAGTACCCGGAGGTGACCGCGATAATCAATCATGAAAATGATGATCACCATGACTTTAATTTTTTTGTCTTTTTTTCTGATTGGTTATTCTGCCATTTTAGGCAGTATCTGAGGTCTAATTTGTTCATGTTAGACAGCACGTCTTCTAGACCAGTGAAATAAAGTGAAACTGGATTTTAAATGCCACAGTGATGCCTGGAATTACTTTGATCATGAGATACAGTTAAGTGCAAGATGTTCAGCACCAGTCTGTCACAGGCCTATACATAACATTTTAATGAGAACATGATTGTAATAGAATGTTGTACATTTTCTGTGCTTTAGTTTAGTTTTTTAGTTTTTCCCGTTTTTCAACGAGCTGTTCAGGGAGTGCATTCACAACGAGTTACACATCAGACTATCACGGTCAAGTTCATGTGCGCATTTGTGTCCTTTTGTGCTGATATAAGTTGTAAAATTACTTTTATGTTGTCTATGTCTGATTAATCTCATATAGGATGCGTTTGGTTGAGTTTATTAACCCGCTATCAGAGTGCTGTAGTTTACCGACCGGTATTCATTCACTCTTCAGTTTTAACTCAAATGCTCGACACCATTGACAGTGACTGGGTTATTTGAGACAGTCATATTCCTTTTAGATATTTCTTTTTCAAAAATATTGATGATATTAATAATGCAGCAGTGTTATTTTGTACTCATAATATGTTTTAACAGTAAACCTCTCTATTATTTAAAGTCGTTTCTCGTTATGGTTTCGAAAACCTGCAGTGATGACTGTAATGACTTTGATCATAAAAAAAAATTAGGTGCAAGATGTGCAGCACCAATCAGCCATATTTCAATATACTGAGAACAGGATTGTAATAGAATGTTGTTAATTCTTTGTGCTTTAGTTGCCTGTGTACCAGCATTGTTACAGGAAGAGTACATTCACAATGGGAGTTTCCCTTTCAAACTAGCACGATCAAGTTCACATATGCATTCGCGTCCTTTTGTGCAGATGTAAGTTGTAATAGGTATATATTTGATTATTCTACCACCTGTCATTGTGTTTGTCACTGGTTAGAGCGGTCGCCTCGAGCAAGTTCATCATCACTGCACTGGAGGTCTGTCTCTCTCTGCTTTATTCTCTCTGCTTTATTACCATATTCTCCTTTCAGCAGAAGCGTTTGTTGTGAGTTCTAATGTCACAGATATCTTCATTGTTTCTGTGTGTGTTTGTAGATTATGTAGCTGTGGGGTGACAGATGAAGGCTGTGGTTATCTGGCTTCAGCTCTGCGTTCAAACCCCTCACACCTGAGAGATCTGGATCTGAGCTTCAATAACCTGGGAGAATCAGGACTCAAGATCATCTCTGATGGACTGAAGGATCCAAACTGCACACTGAACACACTCAAGTATGTTGAGCAGTAAGATTCATCTCATCCTGTGAATGTCTGTATTTGTATTTCAGTCTCACCATCTACAAGTGTACAGTGGAGTGAAATGTGGAAAGGGTCTGTAGTAGAGCTGCTTGGAGGAAAAGATTACTGATTTATTTTGTTACAATATCAGTCTCAATGAGTATGTCTTCTTAAAAAGATAGTTCACCCAAACATTTAAAATCTGTCATTATTTTCTCATCCTTACGTCATCCAAACCTGTATGCCTTTCTTTATTCTGTGGAGCACAAAAGAAGACATTTTCAGTGTTTTTCCCCTTTACATTGGAAGTCAGTCATAGGCGGAGTTTCACATTTGAGCTTGGGGGGTGGGGGGGGGGGGGGGTGTATTTGATGTTTCAAAGGAATTAAATAATTATTAAGTAATAAAAGGATTAAGGGAATAAATAAAAGTAAACATTGTAAAATAAGTTCTACTGCAGTTATGAAGTAGGCACTTTATCACTATTTGCAAATAATATTTTGTTTGAAAATATGCACACGTTCGCTCTACTGATATCTGATATGTCGCAAACGCAAAATGTTTCTTGTCTTGTCACATTCAGTTATGAGGTACATGAATCAAATGTAAATTATACCGTATTTTACATTTAAAACAGTGACAATTCAAAAAAAAAAAAGTTCAGTTGCTTGCATCCTTGGATATTACTCTCGGTCATTCAGCATTCCTCTTGTAAAACAGTATATTGATGTTTAGCTGCTAATTTCCATGCACTCTTTCAGAGATAAAACTAAAGCGTTGCGCTGGAATTCATACTTATCTTCTGTAAGACCCACCTTCTTTGATTTGATTGGCCATCTCACTCATTTTGACATTGACGAGCGCTGTTAGACTATTGAGACAGAGCAACCTAAAAGCTTTTAAAACTTTTTGTCTTCTAAATAACAAACAGAGCTACGCATGATGAAGTGCAGCAGAGCAGCATCAAGACTATAAAATATTGAGGGACAATTTGGCCATTTCTAATTTTTGGGGAGACTTTGGGGAGTCCCTCTAAATGTCTATGGGGGCTATATATTTAACATATACTCTACATTTCATAAAATATATGCATTTAAAATTTATAATGAACGACTGCTATGCAAAGAGTCAAAAACACATCTTTAGGCCTAACGTTACCTAATGCAGAAGAAGCCGCCTCTTTTCTGAGTTGCGTAGATGTTGATAGTGGAAGAATCAGAGTTAGTATCTAAGGTCTGATTTGTTAACGTTAGACAGCACGTCTTCCAGTCCAGTGAAATAAAGTGAAACTGGATTTGAAATGCCACAGTGATGCCTGGAATTACTTTGATCATGAGATACGTTTAAGTGCAAGATGTTCAGCACCAGTCTGTCATATGTCTATACATAACATTTTAATGAGAACATAATTGTAATAGAATGTTGTACATTTTCTGTGCTTTAGTTGCCTGTTTTTCAGCGAGCTGTTAAGGGAAGAGTGCATTCACAACGAGTTACACATTAGACTGTCAAGTTCATGTGCGCATTTGTGTCCTTTTGTGCTGATATAAGTTGTAAGATTACTTTTATGTTGTCTATATCTGATTAATCTCATATAGGACATGTTTGGTTGAGTTTATTAACCCGCTAGCAGAGTGCTGCAGTTTACCGACCGGTGTTCATTCACCCTTCGGTTTTAGCTCAAATGCCCGACACCATTGACAGTGACTTATGGAGATAGAATCGTTCCAGTATTCCAGATAAATAGATTATGATACACAAGTAAATTTGAAGAGGTTTACAAAAAATAATCATATGCACAAATAAATAGAATGAGATCCACAAATATATGTCAGGAATTTCACAAAAATGAATTAAATTCACAAATAAATAAAATGAAATTTGCTAATAAAAAACATTCACAAATATGTTTTTATGTCACAAGCATGCCGGTCGGCTCAAACAAGTTCATCATCTGGAGGTCTGTCTCTCTCTGCTCTCGTGCTTCAGCTGTGTGGTTTAATCACTGTTTGTCACACATTTGGAGTATGGTCAGTGCTGTGAATCCGTGTTGTGGCATAATTTCTACAAACTCCCGTCTGATAGAGCTGGACATGAATCGCAATGACCTGCAGGACTCAGAACCATGTTCTCCTTCCAGCAGAACTTATAGTTTATGAAATGAGAGAGATTTAACTCTTATCACTTTATATTAAATGGATGTGTAATTATTCAACAGATTTAACAAGTGTTTGTTGTGAGTTCTGATGTCACAGATATCTTCATTGTTTCTGTGTGTGTTTGTAGATTATATCGCTGTGAGGTGACAGATGAAGGCTGTGGTTATCTGGCTTCAGCTCTGCGTTTAAACCCCTCACACCTGAGAGAGCTGGATCTGAGCGGCAATAACCTGGGAGAATCAGGACTCAAGATCATCTCTGATCTGCTGAAGGATCCAAACTGCACACTGAACACACTCAAGTATGTTGAGCAGTAAGATTCATTTCATCCTGTGAATGTCTGTATTTGTATTTCAGTCTCACCATCTACAAGTGTACAGTGGAGTGAAATGTGGAAAGGGCCTGTAGTAGAGCTGCTTGGAGGAAAAGATTACTGATTTACTTTGTTACAATATCAATCTCAATGAGTAGATCTTCTTAAAAAGATAGTTCACCCAAACATTTAAAAATTGTTGTTTTAAAGGAATTAAATAATTATTAAATATTAAAATGATTAAGGGAATAAATAAAAGTAAACATTGTAAAATAAGTTCTACAGCAGTTGTGAAGTAGGCAATTTATCACTATTTGCAAATAATATTTTGCTTTAAAATATGCACGTTCACTCTACAGATGTCTGATATGTTGCAAACGCAAAACGTTTCTTGTCTTGTCACATTCAGTTATGAGGTACATGAATCAAATGTAAATTATACCATATTTTACATTCAAAACAGTGACATTTAAAAAAAAAAAAAAAAAAAGGTTCAGTTGCTTGCATCCCTGGGCCCTCATTTATCAACAGTGCGTAGAAAAGGTTCTATATTTTGTCCTACAAATGAAATTTAGAATGTGCCTAAGTACAAGAAAATCTGTATATATCAAATGTGCGCACGCAGTTCTTACGCACATGAGTAAGCAATCATTGTTGATAAATCCCATGTGTGCGTAAGTACCATGCTCATTCATGTTCACGGTCATTAGCATTCGGAAACGCCTCCAATGAACCATATATGGTGACAACACTTCCCTTTAAAAATCGCGTGATTGTATTTTTTTCCTCACCGCAATAATGGCAAAGAGAGCACTCTGTGCTCTCGCCAAGCAGATCAGCACAATCTTAGAAAACGCGCTCTCTGCGGAGCGCACTGTTTGCCAAGTCTTCCAATAACGCAAGATAAGCCATTGCACTGAGACAAACATTTTTCACAGCTGTCTTTTATAGGGTTTGACACCAATTACGCATTGTGTTTAAAACTAGACAAATTATAAATTGAATGTTTTATAATTAAAAGAAACACAGGACATATGTGGATTGCTTAATGCATACTGTGACACTCTTAAATGCTTTTTATGTGTAGTGTCGTTCTTCTACCACTAGATTTTCTGCGTAAGCTTGCTCAGAGGTGTGCTTATATTTACACACATTTCTACATATAAGTACAAGTTGGTGAATCCCACACTTTGCGTGAAACTGTTCTTACGCACTCATTACGCACAAATCTGTCCGTACGCACCGTTGATAAATGAGGGCCCTGGATATTACACTCGGTCGTTCAGCATTCCTCTCGTAAAACAGTATATTAATGTTTAGCTGCTAATTTCCATGCACTCTTTCAGAGATAAAACTAAAGCCTTGCGCTGGAATTCATACTCGTCTTCTGTAAGACCCGCCTTCTTTGATTTGATTGGCCATCTCACTCGTTTGACATTGACGAGTGCTGTTAGACTATTGAGACAGAGCAACCTAAAAACTTTTAAAACTTTTTGTCCTCTAAAAAACAAACAGAGCTACGCATGATGAAGTGCAGCAGAGCAGCATCAAGACTATAAAATATTGAGGGACAATTTGGCCATTTCTAATTTTTGGGGAGACTTTGGGGAGTCCCTCTAAATGTCTATGGGGGCTATATATTTAACATATACTCTACATTTCACAAAATATATGTATCATATCTTCTGCATTTTAAATTTATAATGAACGACTGCTATGCAAAGAGTCAAAAACACATCTTTAGGCCTAACGTTACCTAATGCAGAGGCCGCCGCCTCTTTTCAGATTTGCGTAGATGTTGATAGTGGAAGAATCAGAGTTAGAGCTCCCTCTCCTTTAGTTGTGCATTTATTAAAAAACGATGAATAAATATCCATTTAGTTTAGTTAGCCTGCTATTTAGCATAAGCCTAATCTATAGCGGGAACAGCACGAGAAGAGAGTCATTCGCAAGTTGGGACTTGGGAGAGAATGTTTTTTTAGTATAGTATTTAAAAATGATTTAGCACTAATTTACTCATTCTATTCACTAAAGTAGTAGGATAAGACAAATAAGATGAGAAATTGTGAATTCTATAATTTATTTTTATTTTATTCATAGCTCCCAGAAAATCATAAACGTCTCTGATCTGAGCGGTATCTGAGGTCTGATTTGTTAACGTTAGACAGCACGTCTTCCAGTCCAGTGAAATAAAGTGAAACTGGATTTGAAATGCCACAGTGATGCCTGGAATTACTTTGATCATGAGATACGGTTAAGTGCAAGATGTTCAGCACCAGTCTGTCATATGTCTATACATAACATTTTAATGAGAACATAATTGTAATAGAATGTTGTACATTTTCTGTGCTTTAGTTGCCTGTTTTTCAGTGAGCTGTTAAGGGAAGAGTGCATTCACAACGAGTTACACATCAGACTGTCAAGTTCATGTGCGCATTTATGTCCTTTTGTGCTGATATAAGTTGTAAGATTACTTTTATGTTGTCTATATCTGATTAATCTCATATAGGACATGTTTGGTTGAGTTTATTAACCCGCTAGCAGAGTGCTGCAGTTTACCGACCGGTGTTCATTCACCCTTCGGTTTTAGCTCAAATGCCCAACACCGTTGACAGTAACTTATGGAGATAGAATCGTTCCAGTATTCCAGATAAATAGATTATGATACACAAGTAAATTTAAAGAGATTTACAAAAAATAATCATATGCACAAATAAATAGAATGAGATCCACAAATATATGTCAGGAATTTCACAAAAATGAATTAAATTCATAAATAAATAAAATGAAATTTGCTAATAAAAAACATTCACAAATATGTTTTTATGTCACAAGCATGCCGGTCGGCTCTGAGACAAGTTCATCATCTGGAGGTCTGTCTCTCTCTGCTCTCGTGCTTCAGCTGTGTGGTTTAATCACTGTTTGTCACACATTTGGAGTATGGTCAGTGCTGTGAATCCTTGTTGTGGCATCATTTCTACAAACTCCCATCTGATCGAGCTGGACATGAGTCGCAATGACCTGCAGGACCCAGAACCATATTCTCCTTTCAGCAGAACTTATAGTTTATGAAATGAGAGAGATTTAACTCTTATCAGTTTATATTAAATGGATGTGTAATTATTCAACAGATTTAACAAGTGTTTGTTGTGAGTTCTGATGTCACAGATATCTTCATTGTTTCTGTGTGTGTTTGTAGATTATGTAGCTGTGGGGTGACAGATGAAGGCTGTGGTTATCTGGCTTCAGCTCTGTGTTCAAACCCCTCACACCTGAGAGATCTGGATCTGAGCTTCAATAACCTGGGAGAATCAGGACTCAAGATCATCTCTGATCTGCTGAAGAATCCAAACTGCACACTGAACACACTCAAGTATGTTGAGCAGTAAGATTCATCTCATCCTGTGAATGTCTGTATTTGTATTTCAGTCTCTCCATCTACAAGTGTACAGTGGAGTGAAATGTGGAAAGGGTCTGTATTAGAGCTGCGTGGAGGAAAAGATTACTGACTTACTTTCTTACAATATCAATTTCAATGAGTAGATCTTCTTAAAAAGATAGTTCACCCAAGCATTTTAAAAATTTGTTGTTTTAAAGGAATTAAATAATTATTAAATATTAAAATGATTAAGGGAATAAATAAAAGTAAACATTGTAAAATAAGTTCTACAGCAGTTGTGAAGTAGGCAATTTATCACTATTTGCAAATAATATTTTGCTTTAAAATATGCACGTTAACTCTACAGATATCTGATATGTCGCAAACGCAAAACGTTTCTTGTCTTGTCACATTCAGTTATGAGGTACATGAATCAAATGTAAATTATACCATATTTTACATTCAAAACAGTGACATTTAAAAAAAAAAAAAAAAAAAAAGTTCAGTTGCTTGCATCCCTGGGCCCTCATTTATCAACAGTGCGTAGAAAAGGTTCTATATTTTGTCCTACGAATGAAATTTAGAATGTGCCTAAGTACAAGAAAATCTGTATTTATCAAATGTGCGCACGCAGTTCTTACGCACATGAGTAAGCAATCATTGTTGATAAATCCTATATGTGCGTAAGTACCATGCTCGTTCACGTTCACGGTCATTAGCATTCGGAAACGCCTCCAATGAACCATATATGGTGACAACACTTCCCTTTAAAAATCACGTGATTGTATTTTTTCCTCACCGCAATAATGGCAAAGAGAGCACTCTGTGTTCTCGCCAAGCAGATCAGCACAATCTTGGAAAACGCGCTCTCTGCCAAGCGCATTGTTTGCCAAGTCTTCCAATAACGCAAGATAAGCCATTGCACTGAGACAAACATTTTTCACAGCTGTCTTTTATAGGGTTTGACACCAATTACGCATCGTGTTTAAAATTAGACAAATTATAAATTGAGTGTTTTATAATTAAAAGAAACATAGGACATATGTGGATTGCTTAATGCATACTGTGACACTCTTAAATGCTTTTTATGTGTAGTGTCGTTCTTCTACCACTAGATTTTCTGCGTAAGCATGCTCAGAGGTGTGCTTATATTTACACACATTTCTACATATAAGTACAAGTTGGTGAATCCCACACTTTGCGTGAAACTGTTCTTACGCACTCATTACGCACAAATCTGTCCGTACGCATCGTTGATAAATGAGGGTCCTGGATATTACACTCGGTCGTTCAGCATTCCTCTCGTAAAACAGTATATTAATGTTTAGCTGCTAATTTCCATGCGCTCTTTCAGAGATAAAACTAAAGCGTTGCGCTGGAATTTAGTTAGCCTGCTTTTTAGCATAAACCTAATCTATAGCGGGAACAGAATGAGAAGAGAGTCATCTCGCGTACCACCATGATTATTAACAGATTTAACAAGTGTTTGTTGTGAGTTCTGATGTCACAGATATCTTCATTGTTTCTGTGTGTGTTTGTAGATTGCGGGGCTGTAAGGTGACAGATGAAGGCTGTGGTTATCTGGCTTCAGCTCTGTGTTCAAACCCCTCACACCTGAGAGAGCTGGATCTGAGCTGGAATAACCTGGGAGGATCAGGAGTCAAGCTGCTCTCTGATCTACTGAAGGATTCAAACTTCACACTGAACAAACTCAAGTATGTTGAGCAGTAAGATTCAGTGGTCACTAAAACTTCAAAATATCATCTTTTGTGTTCAGCATTTTAATGAGAACATAATTGTAATAGAATGTTGTACATTTTCTTGCTTTAGTTGCCTGTTTTTCAGCGAGTTGTTAAGGGAAGAGCGCATTCACAACGAGTTACACATCAGACTATCACGGTCAAGTTCATGTGCGCATTTGTGTCCTTTTGTGCTGATATAAGTTGTAAGATTACTTTTATGTTGTCTGTATCTGATTAATCTCATATAGGACGTGTTTGGTTGAGTTTATTAACCCGCTAGCAGAGTGCTGCAGTTTACAGACCGGTGTTCATTCACTCTTCGGTTTTAGCTCAAATGCCCGACACCGTTGACAGTGACTGGGTTATTTGAGACGGTCATGAGACGGTTTGCAAGCCTTCAACCAGCTGTAGTTTAGGCTACAGGTAGGCACGGGTACCAAAACCTGGTAATGAGCCCAGCAGCTAAATTATTATACTAGCCTGCGTTGTATTGATGAGCTCTGACGTTATCAATTCTGTATCTGTACGTTACTGGAGAATTTCTTTCCCTCTGAGGCTGCGTACAAAATTCAACTAACGATGGCAGGGGAAAACAGACCGTTTTGAAAGTGTAATTACGTTGTAGCCTACTAGAATTGATGCCGGCCATGCTGATCATAAGTGCAACACGTCATTTGCATGTGAAAGCAGAAATATGTTCAATTCAGATGAAACTTCTGGCTAAAACGTGGACGTTAACTTTCCTCATTAAATGTGTCTGTGGGTCTGACATAGCCTTATTGGGCCAGTGCACTTTTATGCAGTTATGAGCAGCAGGCTGTGTAATATGGGTGAACTCTTTTATTTTTATCATCACTTAGATTATGGCCATTTTACTTACCGTATAGAAGTGTCTGTAAACAAACATAAACCAAAATGCTTTAGAATAGTTTTGAGAAGGTACTTAAAAAGTTGAGCCATGTAATATTACTTTGAATTAGGCTACTATTAAGTTTATTTGACAGTCTAGATTTTTGATTACTTGTTTTCTGTCTATTATATTTAACATATACATTATTTTTGGTGCACTAAATGGAGAGGCTTGTGTTGTTCAATAAATGTTTAATTTAAGCAATTTTCTGTATCACTTCTTATTACTTAACTATTAGATTTGAGATGAAGAGGGGAAAAAGAAAATCAGCCAAACATATTGGCCAAAAAAATCAGCATCATATATCGGCCATCAGCTGCCCTGATTTCTAATTATCGGCATCGGCCAAAGAAAAACCCATGTCGGTCGACCTCTAATTTTAAGTTGTTTCTCGTTATGTTTCAAAAACCTGCAGTGATGACTATAATCACTTTGATCATGAAAAATAAAATTAGGTGCAAGATGTGCAGCACCGATCTGCCATATAGCGTTATACTGAGAACAGGATTGCAATAGAATGTTGTGAATTCATTGTGCTTTAGTTGCCTGTGTATCAGCGTTGTTACGGTAAGAGTGCATTCACAACGGGAGTTTGTGAGCAGGGTGGTTTTTATTTACAGCTCAGATGCAATGCCTGATATTGTTGACTATGACTGGGTTAGCCTATTTGAGAAGGTCATATTGCTTTTAGATGTTTCTTTTTCAAAAAAATGTATATTAATGCAGCAGTTTTTTTTCCCCATCTAATTTTTTCAACAGTGCGCATATACATTACAGCGAGAACACTGTAGGATGTTGTAAATTCTTTTTTCACTCCTTGCCCGGGTTTCAATGCACTGTTATGGGTTGAGTGCATCCATAACGGGAGTTGCACTCTCTGGATATAGTACATAACTCAGCTGAAGTTCTCTTACATTTTTATCCTTTTGTGCAGACAGAAGTTGTAATGTTACGTTTATGTTATGTAGTTTATCTAGGATATTTGATTAATCTCATAGGATGTCATAGAATGGGCTTCAGTTGACTGGAGCTTCACCTCATGCAGCTATTTCATTCCTCAGATGTTTCTTTTTCAATAACAATAGTGCATCATAATCTAGCAGTGTTATTTTTTTCTAGTCATATGTTCATACGGAGCCCTGGACATGAAATGCTGGAAAAAAAATAGTAGGCTAAATCATGCGCACGATTTACTAAATCGAGGGAATGACTTAGTAAATCGTGTGCACGATTTAATTTTTTTTTCTTGCATGTCATGTGCGGGGCTCCGTATGTTCATGTTCTCTTGTGATATTTTTTTTTGTCAACATTAATTTTCATTGGTGGGATTTATTTGGCTCAGAATCATTTTCTTCTTTGGTAAGAATATAACCATGTTGTGTTTGGACTGACAGGTTTGTCATATTTCCTCTTTGAGTGACTGCACATGATACAGGTTTTATGGCATTTTTGTTCGAGTTCCTTCATAGTGTTTAAAACCAAAATACTCCCATACAATTGAGGCTCTTCCATGTTTTGACACTGGATCTTCTTCTGCAGCTTCATTGTCTTCACCATCAAGGGATCATTTTGACAAGCTAACACACGTTTGAGGTCTTTCACACACGGTTCTTTCATCTGTCTTCACTATTTCTTATAAACAAGCATTAGACAGGCGTCTTTGACCGTTGTGATCCTCGCTGTTTTTCACTCTTGCTCATGTGATATTGCTTAGTTAGCTTTATCTACAAAACACAGATATCTGGTATGTCTTTATATATTATAATTAAACATTTATCATTTATTATAGTTAATATCCTCATTAAGTAAATTTGTTTTATGGTGTGTACACACTTATCTGTGGTTAATGTTGTTTTGTTCTCTTCTTGTCTTCAGACCCTGGTATATTTAACACTGGATCCAAACACAGCAGACACTCGTCTCATTCTGTCTGAGGAGAACAGAAATATGACACTCGTGTTTGAGGATCAGCCGTATCCTGATCATCCAGAGAGATTTGATGAGTGTGGTCTGGTTCTGTGTAGAGAGAGTCTGACTGGACGCTGTTACTGGAGGCTGAATGGAGTCAGTGAATGAATATCAGACATATAAAGGAATCAGCAGGAAAGGAAGGAGACACTGTAAGTTTGGATTCAACAAAATATCCTGGAGTCTGAACTGTTCTGATTACAGATTCACTGTCCATCACAATAATCAGAGAACATCATATCTGCCCCTTCATCTCCTCTAACAGAGCAGGAGTGTTTCTGGACTGACCGGCCGGTACCTTGTTCTTCTTCTTTGTTCTTTTGTTCTACTTTGTACAGAATATCATCTGCTTTTGTGTTTAACCAGAAAGTCAAGAGCACATTCATTCAAGCACTGTAAGGATAATTTCTGCACATCTTTGTGTAGATAGAAAGATCACAAACCACACATTTTTATTATTCATACAGATGTTCATAATTGATGAGGCATTACATTGCTTTGATTCAGGTATATACAGTGGCCCCTAAAAGTATTTAGACACTTAAGCTACAATGAATTTGCATTTATTTTTCCAATACAAAATGAAAATATGAAGTAATGTATTGTTTATGTACTCTTTTACTGAAAAAGGTACACATTCTGTCACTGCCGTCAAACCCTTTCATAAGATACACCTTTATACCTTATTTACCTCTTAAGGGTACATATTAATACTTTTGACAGCTTTTGTACCTTTTTTCTGATTTCTATTAGGATAGGTTAGGCTATTCTATTGGTTAGGACATTGATATAGAAACTGCTTTTGTCAATGAAGTTTTATGATGTTTCTCCAATTAAATTTAAATAAAATTTCATAACAGAGCAAAAGTATCAAAGTGACTGATCATAAAGAGCTTGTGACATGGGGAACAGTAATTCAGAGGTTTAGTAAAGCCTATATTGAGTGTGTGAATAGATTTAAATGATTATAGTTACGCAAACAGGAGGCTGTTGCAGTGTTTGACCGCTAGGTGGCGTAATAGAATTGAGTTTTGTCCTGGTTTAAGTCTTTCACCATGAGAAAACTGGTGTACATAAATGTGCAGTCACTGCTTCACATACAGTGGGGTCTGAAATAAATATTATTATGGTATGCTAAGGTATGTGTGTTTGTTTGTACTTTTCACCAATGTTGTTATGCAGTTTTGTATAATTCTGGGTGGTTGCCAGGGAGTTTATAATGTTTTTTGTGTGTGTGTGTGTGTGTGTGTGTTTTTGTTTGTTTTTACTTTTAACAATGTTGCTATGCAGTTTTTTGTTTATTCTGGCAGGTTGCCAGGGTGTTGCTATGCAGTTTTTAGATTATTCTGGGTGCTTGCCACCTAAGCTTCATAACTATTGAAGAACTTTTAATTTTCAGAGTGAAGATGTCCTCAAATGGTTGTTGTGCTGAAAGTCTGTTTCATTTTAAACCAGCTTGAGTGAATGAGATGGACTGTGAAAGCGAGAGAGAAAGAGTTTTTTCTTCTCTCTCAGATGCACAGATTATTCATGGAGGATATTGTCTCGTTCTATCTGTAATCTTCAGACTGGATGCCAAAAATCCGCCTGTTTCATTGAGAAAACCATTAAGAAAACAGGATACACCCTGAATCCTGATCTGTGTCACATATAATTACATTAATGATTCCAGTCGTACACAAGCTGGACTGTTTTCTTCAATATGAGGACTTCCGCAGTGGCCCGTTGACTCGAGACACCTGGCTTTAGCGCATTAGAGTATGTTTTATACACATCTGTCATAGTTTTAATGTATACACCACCAGAGGGGCTTTCGGCTCGTTTATATCTCTAAACAAATAATTACATGGATGCATCTGTGCAGAAAAGTAAGTGGATCATGTTAGTAGTGTGAAAGAAACCACGCTGATGGGAAGTTGGACTGAGACGGAGCTCCAGGTGCATTTGTGATGTAATTTCCTTTCTGAAAAAGTGAAGCTGAACGATGGTTTTTATTAGAGTTGTTGATGCTTTAAGACAGTGAAATTATTTTTAAACTTTTCAAGCACTGTCAATGCAATACTCACATACTGTAGTTTCCCCAACAGCATATAGAGGGCAGCAGATTTTAAACTTAGATTTGAACTTAGATTTTAAAAGATAAGATCTGTATATTTTCTGAACATGTGAGTGCAAAATTCACCATCATGATTCTAGGGTGTTGTAGTTGGTTGCCAGTGTGTTGCTATGCAGTTGCCAAGGTTTTTTTTTTTTTTTTTTTTTTTTTTTTTTACTTTTTAGAATGTTGTGCAGTTTCTGAGTGGTTAATAGGGTGTTTGTATTCAGTTGCTTTTGTTTTGTTTTTACTTTCTACCTCATTGCTATGTAGTTTCTAGTGTATTCTTGGTGGTTGCCAGGATGTTGCTCTGTTGCTGCTAAAGTATTTTATGTGGTGTTTACATTTAAACACATTGGATGCAGTTTCTAGGGTGTTCTGTTTTGTTGCCAGGGTGTTGCTATGTGTTTTTATTATGTGGCTTTTACCTTTTACCACGTTGCTATGTAATTTGTAGGTTATTTTTGGGGTGGTTGCCAGAGTGTTGCTATGCAGTTGCTTTGGGGTTTCATTTGGTTTTTAATTTCTACCACATTGGATGCAGTTTCTAGGGTATTCTGGGTGGTTGCCAGGGTGTTGCTAAGCAGTTGCTAAGGTGTTTTATAAGGTGTTTGCTTTTTACCATGTTGCACGAATGTTTCTAGGTTATTCTGGGTGTCTCGTAGCTGTAAAAAAAAAGAAAAAAGAAACATAACAGTTTAAATCACTTGGTGTTTAGTTATGTTTGACCAAACTTGCATTCTGCCAAAAATGTGTCTGGTTTTTAAGGGTTTTGTCAGCATTTCTAGTAAAGCCTGATCTTGATACAGCCATATTAGCGAACACTCGTGCTATACATTTCCCATTGCTTTGAACTTTGACCCTGACATTTCAGAGTCCTGCAGGGGGTTCATTTGATAAGAACAGCGTAAGAGAGAGAAAGTCACTGTGGAGGAAACCATATTAAGAGCTTAATAAGGAGACTAAATCTATACCTTGAGCATTCAGACTGATCTGAAGTCAGGGCTAAAGGTCTGAACTACAAACCCAGTCTAGCAGGAGCTCAAGGGACTAGTCAGTGAAGCTGATCAGGGCTTAACTGTGGGAATCAGAGGAGTAGAGCTGAACCAGTGACCTCTGATTAGACAGAAATCACTCCCTCCAGCGCTGACCACTCATTGATTATAATGAACCTCTTCAGGCTGTTACCCAGGGTTCCCTCTTCATGATGACTGTGATGTGTCCTGATATCACTGTTACTGAAGAGTCTCTTTATGATGTAATCCAGGAAACTCACGTCACAGGAAGTCTTAAAATGTCTCCCTCTGGAAGATTGAGGAGATTCAGAAGATTCAATATAGTGATTCTTTTTGTTCGTGATATTACACTGATAGTTTAGATCCTTGTATCAATAGTTATATATTTGCATGGTTTATCAATTAGGGAAACTTTTCTGTCCCCTTTTCTGGTGCTTTTTAAAAGATAAAAGCAAAGAATAGTTTCAAGTTTGAAGGATATAATTGCTTTTTGTTATTCTATTTTTACTCAGACTTTTTAAATATAATGTACAACGTTTTTTTGTGTGTTATTTTGAGCGTTTTACCATGTAAAATGATTTTCTATGTGGCTGCTTTGGGTTTTTGTTATTTATTTTTTTTACCACTTTGTTCTGCAGTTTCCAGGGTATTCTACGTGTTTTGTGGTTGTACACAAGAAACATGCATTTCAACAGTTTAACTTAGTGGTGTAAGCATTTGAAGAGTGTAGAAATGTTATTCTTTATTTCATTTTGTTTTTGTCCCTATTTTTAACTCTATAATAGTTTTTTTTTTTTTTCTTAAAAACCTTTTAAAACCCCTATTTTCAGTGTATTGGGGAATATGAACAATTTGTAATTTTATCTGAATTGTTGTCCCCAACACTGTTGCTATTTCATCAAACATTATGGTTTATAGTAGTGTACTGAATGAGCCGTTCTGTTGTAAATCATACCTGCAGTCTATTGAGATCACGTAAGACAACTGGAAAAGCTTTATGGAAATATAATAAGTGAATGAAGACATGAAGTGTTTGAATGGGTGTTTGCTAATGCTTTCTTTGTGATGGAGAGGAAAAACAGCTTTTTTGTGGACTGTGTTTACATTTGCCTGTTCGGATGTTCGAGTAGAATTGATAAACGGTGTGAAACGCTGTAGATTCAGTTTTTCATCCGTTGTTCAGGTTTCGGCCCTTCTCACGGATGTACAAACACAAGCTGCTTGGCTTTACACAGGCTTGAGTTTGAAAAGACACGGACACACGCCGCAGCTAAATAAACAGAGAGCTGCTGGATTTCTGAGAGTCTTCAAAGAGTCTTAAACCTGTGATACAAAAGGGACGTGTGACAAAAGCAGTGAATCGGCGAGAAACACGGCGCTGGTTTCCTGTGCGGGCCTGTGCGTGTTTGAGCTTTGTGTTTGAGCTCTTCAATGTCACTGCTGTGATCTTCAATGGACGCCGCGGATCTTACAGGTGTACCTGAACAGCTCAACGAGACATCTGAGCAGTTCAGACATACTCATGTATGCTGTTATTTGGGAAATTTGGGTTTATTAAAGCAGTATGACATGCACTCATATTTAGTTCATCTGCATGAGTGACTACATTCACATGTGCACCGATATGCGATCATTTCCAATTATCAGAGTAAGATGTTCACATGACACTAACAAAACTCTTCACTTCTGTTTACATGCAGCTTTTAATATTCTGATGATTCGCCATTATTCACCTGCACAGCACAAATGATGAACTCACATACAGTAAGTGTGTTTCTGGATACTGTTTTACGTCAAATGCAAAACATATTTCTATGGATGTATTGGATTTTTTCGGTGACGCGCTGAAAAAATGTCTTGATTTTGATGTTTTCGACCATCAAAACACTATGTTATATTCATGTCATGCAATGTTATTAACATGAACTCAATTTGTCAGCTCTCCAACAATGTGATGCCTTCTTCACTGCTATGTTTATGAAATATATGCAATTAAAGTCTTTACATGCCTGTTTATGGTCATTACAATCGGCATACGCCACATATTTTACTACAATAATGGTTACTACGATTCTGCGCTTAATCGCATCAATTTGATCACAGTATTGTGTTTACATGAGGTAACAGTTAATCGCGGTATTGTCTAATCGCATTATGAGGATGCATGCAAATATAGTCAATGTAGAGTCATATTGCTAGTTTTAAGTTTTAATTTAGAGTAACTTTGTGGTGTTATATGGCCTGATCTTTTGTTTTATATTTACTCCACCAAAAGAAGCCAGAACACCATCAAAAATTACACGTCACCAAGCAAAGTATAAGTGTAGGATGTTAATCAATATTGTCCAGATCATAATTGTTTGTCATTTATATTTTTAGGTTATTTTATTATGGGTTTCTGTGCTTCCAGCCATGACGTCGTGTAAGAAGTTTTGTCAGAAGTTTGACTTCTATTTCTGTTGATATTGGATTTTGCTGATAATGATAACTAAGTTGTAAAGTCTAGCCGATAACCGATTAATCGGCCAATAGTTCAGAAGTCAGTAATATCAATGAAAACCTTCAACTTTCAATGAAAATTTGTGCTGAACTTAATTACAAAATTACAGCAGTGACCTGTTTAGTAATTATTAAAATAAATCAAATCAAATATTAATAATAATAAATACATATTTATTTTAAGGTGTCCTTGTTACAGTATATTTATATATTTAAGTACTGAGTAATATAATTTAATTACATTAATTTACTATTGAGTTAGGGTTAAGAATAGGGTTTGGTTTACGTGTAATAATTATGCATAATTTATACAGTTATTATTATAGTAACTACATGCAATGTGTAATATATACATGGCATTTTCAAAAGGTATATATTAAATCTCATTAATTCCAAAATCTGTCCAGCATAACTCCGTATTTAACATCAAATATCATCTGATTGACTGTGATTGTGTTTAAGATTCTCTTTCAGTGTTTATAGTTTAAGGCTGATGTCAGTTGTCTCTAGATAATATACTGTAACGAAATGTTATTAGTGGTTGAACGATATATCGGCCAATTTTTGCCATTTTTTAAATGATTGATAAGTTTTCTGTTTGGCTGTTAATATCGGCCACCCTGCTCTCTTAAGATATCGGTACCTGCATCGGCCATCAAAAAAATGTTGCCATTCTCCAAAAGTGAACATTACAAACATATGTGTTTTCTGTTGTTTAATTATGTAAGTGTGCATGTGTCTGAGCAGCTTTAGGTGGGTTTTTGAAGCAGCACAAATGCATGACCCGGGTCTGTTTCTGCCCACCTCAGAGAGGGTGGACGGGGTTCAGTCATGGTGTGTGGTACAACACTGCACCCTAATGCCACGTCTCCTGATCCACAAACAACAGCCACCATGTGTGGCATCGTTAGCGCTCAATCCTGCACGCTAATAGAGCGGCGAAGCATTGTAATCCAGACTCCACTCATTCGTTTTCAGACCTGTTGATCATTTGCTTTGTTCCGAAACAGAGCCTTAAATTGTCACAATGTTGCAGTTTCTTCTTGGTTCAGTTCGCTTTCACAACAATAAGGCAGCATTTCAAAGAGTACCAAAATGTAAGTCACATGTGAGTAAAACAGCCCTCTTATTGGTCAGAGTACAGCTGTTTCTGTTCCTCATAGCGTCATCCATCAAGATAGACTGACAAATTCACTGCTATTGTTGCTTTATCTGAAGCTGTCATTACATACACACACTTATATGAATTTCATTTTTTTTTTGTCTGTGTACTGTACTTTTTCTTCATTTTTGTTATACAGTATTAGTACATCAGGTTGAACTAAATTAAAATTAGAAATGTGGCCATGGCAACTAGTTAAAATAAAAATGTTTTAGTTATTTTTTTTAAATATTTTATTCAAGTTAGCGTTATTTTATTTCAAGTAACGGAAATGTTTTTTATGGTTTTAGTTTTAATTTTAGTTATTTTTAGTACTTCAAGTTAAACTAAATAAAAATGACAAATGTTGCCTTGGAAACTATTTGAAATAAAAAAGATTAAGTATTTTTTATATTTTATTTTATTCCAGTTACATTTTATTTTTAATAAAATTGTCTTTTTTATGGTTTTAGTTTTAGTTATTGTAGTACAAAAAGTTAAACTAAATTAAAGTTAGAAATGTTGCCATAGTTGAAATAGTTTTTTTTAATATTTATTTTATTTTATTTCAAGTAATAAAAATGGTTTTTTTTTATTTATTTTTTTTTTTTTTATGGTTTTAATTTTAGTTTTTGTTATTTTAGTAGGCTACATCAAGTTAAACTAAATTAAAATGATAAATGTTGCCTTGGCAAATAGTTGAAAAAAGTTTTACATTTTTATGTTTTTTTATATACATTTTGTTTTATTCCAGTTAAATGTTATGGTATTTTTTTTTGTTATGGTTTTAGTTATTTTAGTACATCAAGTTAAACTAAATTAAAATGAGAAATGTTGCATTGCTTGAATTTTTATTTTTATTTTTATAATATTGGATTTTATTCCAGTTAACATTATTTTATTTCAACTAACATTTTTTTGTTTTTAACGTTAGTTTGTAATAGCTGAATTCCACTGTGGCGTTTACGGAGAAAGCCATGGTGATTGAGTCATTCTGATACCAGCCTGGATCCTGTATGGAATGCCAGGATTCTGTAATTCCCAGAGGAGGTGGAGTGGAAAAGCGTGAGAGCGAAATTCCCAGTGATGGAGCGGAAGGCTGTGGGCAGTGAGCTGCGGAGACGCCCCGTCGTGTAAAAGAGTCATTTGCTGCTATAAACATACTGGCTGCTGTATTACCGCTGACAGAGTGAATGTCACAATCTGATTATTCCACTACACCGGATCTGTAAGTGGTTTATACACCACCTACTGTTAGCACTCACTATTCCACCACGGTTTAACAGAACAAATGAGCAAACTAGAGGAATGCTCATGCTAGTTAAACTCTATTTGAACAAACTCTTGGGCATGAATCTCACAAACACTGTACTTTCCAATTTTTTCCAAGAATGCATCTTATAAAACAGCTAAAATAACGTTGCATGCTCATGCTCACCCCTCAGTTTGTTAAAACGTGCTAATCGCTGGAGTAAATTAGCCCCTGTGAGATGCTATAAGTAGAACATTTACAACTCCGGCTGTCAAAGATGGCGCAGCATGTGCTTTTCATCCTGAGAGTTCAGTGTAATCCACATCCCTGTAATCTGCTCTTTCCTGACGTTCACGCTGGCGTGTTTGTTTGAGCTCGACCGTGACACTTCCAGAGCCCAAAACTCAACTTTCTTTAGATGTACTCTTCAATTACCCAGCATAGCAATCTTCCCACTGCTGCAGAGATGCTGGTTTTGAAGTTTTAAAGCATTCAGCCTAATAATTTGGACGTATGCTTAGTGATCTCAAAACTTCAAGTTGTTATTCACTGAAAATCTTCCCTTCCGCCAAAGATCTCCAATCTCAGTAATGATGGCAGAATCATTCGGACTGACATGAGTGAGTAAAAGATAGCTCTTTTTTGGGATGAATATGGAGCAGATAAATAGATCATTGTAGTGTGTGTCTGAGCTTCTGTTTATTAGGACGGCTCAGTGCTGGCTTTAGTGTCCTAGAATTTACACAATGCGAAAAACACGGAATCCAGTCATAAAAATGAAATTAACATTATAGCGCAGAATGTCATGGAATCTGGTGAATTATTAAAAAGTTAATTTGACCATTAAAATGGAATCCAGAACAATTTTAAACAGAATAAAATGGAATCCAGAAAAGTTAGAGCGGAAAAAACAACAACTGAATTTTGGAAAAAAATAAACTTAAAACTTAAACTTTTAAGAAATATTTATTATTATTTGTATCAGTTTAATAATTTAAATTAGTTAGACATTCTTTTTGATTGCTAAAATTTGATTGAAATATTCAAATGGAATCCAGAACAATTAAAACAAAAACGGAATGAGGGAAAACTGATTTCACAGGGCCCTAATGACTTCAGAAGAGGAAGTATCGATTGGATGGCTGACACAGATGACATGAGGAAGACGAGCGGAGATAACACGAGTCTCCAGATGGATCTCCATCTGCGTCCCGGGGCTGAAGGTCCCGCTGCTCATTGTTTCAGCGAGGGTGTGTAGATGTTATCCCACACGCGTTTATTTGCTCGGTCCTGTCCGTTCCTGATCCACGAGCACAAGCGTGAGATGAGAGACAGATAAACAGGAAGACACACCTGAGGCTTTCACTGATGAGACCCCAGACTATTTTTGGGCTTTTATGACACTTGCTGATTGTTGTGGACTTTAGATCTTCTTAGATCTTCAGCTGATCATCTCAGATAGTGTCCAGTTACACTTACAAAAACACAGTAGAATTGTTTTAAACATGGTACTTGAACACACCACTGTGGTTATACTTTTTGTTTTTTTTTGTAGTTTTATTGCTTTTTGATGGTAATCATGATGGTAAGGGTTGGATATTATATATTTAAGTGCCATGTTATTATCACAGAACTGTTTTTGTAAGACTATTTAGTATTATTAGTCTGTCAAGGAACATTGTTTTTGCTTGTGACAGATTAAATGCATTTTGGTCTTTCAGAAGTAACGTTAAACGCGTGTGACTCAGCGTCTGAATATGAGTTTTATGTCAGTGATCTCTCTGTTCTGTGGCTCTTCCAGCTCAACACTCGCATTACAAAGAGAAGCGGTTGACCTCTGACCGCAACCCATGAGGTTAAGAGAGGTTCCGCAGGTCATGTGGTAATGACACCTTTTAGAACATCAATAGAAATTACACTCTAACCTCCAGACGTGACTACATGCTTGGCCTTGAGTGACACACACACACACACACACACACACACACACACACACACACACACACACACAGTGATTTTTCTGTTCAAAATGGAGTATTTTCCTAAATTGTTTGGCTGGACAATTTGGCCAAAATTTTGGTGATTATATATCAATATGACTATAAAAGAAAAGGGTCGAGCAGCAACAGAAAAACACATTTATTTTAACCATTTAAAAAAATCGATTGAGATTCGGGAACCTTTCTGATTGGTGGATCTCACTTCGTGTCCAGGCGGTTCGTAATACACACAATTCTACTGTTATATTTAGAATTACAACATAACAACCTGACTCAAAAGCTTGTGCTGTCTGTTTTTCGCACGATGATAAATTGCATTTAACTCCAAAATCATCAGCAAGAGAGCGACTCGTGACAACACTCATGGAAAGAATAAGTGAATGAAGATTAAGTTTGATCGATAATGTATTTGCAGTGGGTGTGTTTCCCTTCACGTGGCACGAATACCTTTTGAGCAACGAATCATCAAGCGCACCATCACATGGGGAATAAGACTAATTAACACTAAGTATAATTAAGTATTGAATAATGGGTAACACTTTAGAATAATGGTCTGTCAATAATAATTAACTATGCAGTAAGTAATGCAGGACTAATGAGTAGTACTACATTAACACTTCAGCTACTACTATTAACTAATATAGAAACAAGCTTAACTAATCAGTAAGTAATATCAAATTTAGGACATAGTTCCTTATTAGCTAATCAATAATTACTGAATGAGATTACCATCATTAATAACTATTAACTAACTGACAAATTGTAAAGAACATTATCGTGTGTCTGAGACGTAATCAGTCATCATTTTTACTCTGAATATAGTCATAAAATGCATAACTAATTACTCAAGTGTTACCTAGTCACTATACAGGAACTACTAGTGATCAGGACCATTATTTTAAAGTGAAAAACATCTTTTTCACTTTAAAATAATGGTCCAGATTACTAGTAGTTCTTGAAGATTTTCTTTTTTTACTCGGAACATGGACATAAAATGCATCACTAATTAATCAAGTACCTAGTCATTCTTCAAGAACTACTAGTGATCTGGAAAAAGATGTGTTTCACTTTAAAATAATGGTCCAGATCACTATAGTTCCTGCATAGTGACTAGGTAACACTTCAGTAATTATGCATTTCATGATCACGTTGAGAGTAAAAAAAAAAAAGACAATTGCTCACATCTCAGACACTTTAATGTTGTGATTAGTAATTAATTAGTAATTCTTTATAATTTGTCATAGTTACCTGTTAGTTATTAATGATGCCAATCTCATTCTGTAATTATTGATTACCTAATAAGGAACTATCTTAGTACTAAATTCGATATTACTTACTGATTAGTTAAGCTTGTTTCTATATTAGTTAATAGTAGCATTAGTCCTGCATTACTTCCTGCATAGTTAATTATTAATGACGGACCATTATTCTAAAGTGTTACCGAATAATGATACAATGTTTTAATGGGCATTTGTTGCATCACTGATGGACAGAAAACTTGTATCTCATAAATCATTACTATTGGTCACCCTTTACATATGTCTCTGGGTTTTGCAAATATTTAACCAATGAAAAGTATAAAAAAAGAGCTTGTGACTAAACCTCGTAACTCCAGTGGATCCTCAAACTATCAGTCAAACCTCATAACTCGTGAATGAAGTGCCGCACGTAGTTTGGATCGTTTCTGCTTGTTTGCAATGCAATGGTAAAAAAGAACTGGTTGACTGAATAATAATACTGTTGAAAAACAATACTGTCTTAAATAGCCTGTGCGAAGCACTTCATCTTTCATAACATGAGATTTTGGCCACATGACAGAAAAAAATGAGCTCCCACATACAATAAACTTTGTGACCTATAAGTTGATGAAAACGTAAAGCAATGCACTCAAATGTGACTGTTATTATAATGACGGACAAAACACATAGGCTTATGACCGAAACATACATTAGCGCCTATGATGGTTAGCACATGTCACGTTTTCAAATGCACGTTATTAGCGACACACAAAAAAAGCTGCAAACACATGTTCTTTTGTCTAAATTCTAAGGCAGCATCACATGTATCATTCACAGAGAAGACAGTCCCAGAATGCATTGCGACAAGCACTGTAGATATCCATCAAGCTGGCAAATGAATTGAGAGAAGAGATGATTATTAATATATTTCTTTCACTAATGGAAATGATCAGTAAAAAGGGCTGAATCTCATTTTAAATGGACTATTTTACCTTATATTTGTGTTTGATCACATGATTAAGAACATGCTAACATCTAACAGAAAGCAATTTGAGTCACTTGTGTGCTTTGCATGATCTGCATCTTCTGATCACTCACTTCTGAGGCTCACGGTGCTTCCTTAGCAGGTAGTTCCCTATGTAGACAGCAGACATTTCACTAGGTTTAGGAACAGAGCCACACACACACTCTAAATGCATCTGAGGTGTTTCTGTGATGTTCTGTCATAAAGCTACTGCTCCAGATGATCTCTGCTGTCTGTCTTTGTTCCTCGACTGGATTACTAACTTTGGCTCGGTTTCATTGTTTTTCCAATGGAATAAGTGACGCCATCCCATCCGGAGACGACGGGAATGTCCTTGCATCCCTGATGGAGGTCTTAAACCACTTTCCACTTTATCTTGTAATTCATCACTTTATGGAATTCCCCCGTTTAGATTCGGTAATTAAAATCAGTGGATATCAAAACAGCCTCCCACCCTCTCTGCCTCTCTCTGTTTTATTGTTCTTTGTTCTTTGAATAAAGTTTCATGTTGTCAACACAAATAGAAAACAGATCCCACGGATTCGGAAATCGGACACTATCTGGATATTTGCACAAAGTGGCGTCTCGACATGTACACACATATGCACTTTGTTCCTCAGTGGTGTAATTTTGAAATCATTCATCAAGTGTTTCTACATTGCTGAAATATGTAATATATATATATATTTCTGTGGTTTGTCTTGATGTAGGCTAGTAACACGGCAGCTCTGGATGGCTTCAGAGTCGTTATTGTTAACTAAAATCAAAACTAAACCTATTAAAAATAATTTTTGGTAATTGAAATGATCATGTGTGAATGAACAACTTGTGATTTCTATGCATATAGGCTGTGTTTGTGCTGTGAAAACTTAAAAGTCTGTTTAGACATAAAGTTAGAAGAATTTGCATTCATGTACTTGCGTATTTTGGATTTTTTGAGCCCTTTGGTATATCCTCCCTGTTTCAACAGGAAAAGCCTCAACAAAATTTCGTCTTTGAGATGAAGCTGAATGAATCTTCTTTTTTCTCACTGCTAGAAAAGTCACAGCAATAATCCACAAGCTCACTGGGAATCAGAGGCTCCTTGTTTCTTGAGTTTGGTAGTAAATGAAAGCACTGATGCAGATAAGCAGCCTAACAACTGAAATGAGTCGCTGAAGGGAGAGAGAAACACTGAACACAAGCCCAAATCTCTCCGTCAATAGACTCACACCAATTATCAGTGGCTAATTAGCACTGTGGCTTAAACTGTGAATGATGTCTCCACAGGGAGACACCTCATTTTTTGTGCTGCGATGCGTTATATTTTATTTGAAGCCTTTAATTAGTGCCGTTTGCTAGAGTCAAGCCTCTCGTTTACTATTTCTAATAGTTAAGGTTTGTGATTTGAACGAACTCCTCACCTTGCAAAGATGCAGTTCTTTCTTTGTATTTCTCTTTTTCTTTGCAGTGAGAAGGACAAAAGGTCATTAAACTGCTATCTGAGTTGAGAAAAACAAAGACTTTAAGGGCTAATGGGAAAGTTCTTTGTAAGTTGGGAGATCTTTCAGATAAGACAGGTTTTTGTCTCAGTATTTTGGGACTGTAGAGACACAAACAGCACTCCCTGTCCTGCTGGGTGACAGTATGCGTTCTGTCCTCAATCTGCATCAACAAAGTCTATGCGGTCGATGAAGTTGCTTTGTTGCAGTGTTGACAGCATCATTGATCGTACCGAGAACATTCAAGTTTTGTGGCGGTTTCTTGAAAATAGGACAACATTACTAATTATAGTTGAGTACTAATTATATTGAATTCTTTGCTTGGAGTAAAAAAGATTTAGCAAACTTAAAGGTACACTATGTAAGTTTTTGCCACCAGAGATCGCATTTTCAAGGCGAAGCTTGATGACGCTGTGAAGGAGAGTGGAACGATGGGAGATGTCGTTTTCACCATGCAGAGAAGTATGAAATTCACGAATCATGTTCACGGATGAGGTAATAAATTAGTTTTTGTATTATCTGTATGTTTGATCACACTATTTTATGTCATCGTAATGAATTCGCTGCAAGGAACGTGAAATGTAATGCTTTATTAGCCTGTTACTGATATGTGACCATTTGTCGAATGATTTGGTGGGTTAATGCGGCTCAGTTTTACGTGTTTAAACAATCGTACTAAAAGTAAATTTGAATGAACCTGCAGTATTTGCAAGTAATGGCTAAATATTTTTGTGCAACACATACTGTAATTTTTTTTCACGGCCACAGACTGGATAAAAAGCGTTACTGAAATACAAACAAAGTGCAATATAACTGTAAGTGTCATTTCATCAGAATAACCCACAGAGTTATGTAATTACGAACACTAGATAGTTTTTTAAGTGAATCTACCTATGCATTATCAGCTGACACATCATATCTGTATCTCGCATTGTTTATATGTGCTATTATTGACATTCATATCTATTCAAATCATCTGTACATGACTATCACTTGTACAATAAATTATATATATTTTCTTACCTGTCTATTAAAACAAGTCCAAGTTTGTCACAAAGCTCTCTCTATCTTGAAAACGCCACGCCAATATTGATCCTTGTTTTACTTCTCCGTTTGTCCCAAAGCTTGCTTGCCTCAGTTGATCTACAATTATGTTTATTGTACTTTTTTATTTTGGGATTTTCTGTACTCACCAATGATAATCGTGATCCATTTTAACTGAACGACACAACAGCTGTATAACCAACACTTTAGCATTTTGTCCATGTGAGTTGCCATAGTTTCTACAAGTGGAAACCAGAGATGGCGCAGATATTACGTAATTGATAGGTGACAATGACAAGGGATGAGCCATTATTTAAAATTGGAATTTACAAATCCTTGGGAACTTTTGGGATAATGTAAGTACACAGCTGCATGAAATATATCAAACTGTGCAAGTGGTTTTTGGATATTTTATTACACAAATCTTACATATTGTGCCTTTAAAGGACATTTATTAGTTTTTAGTCTTGCTACAGTAGGTCAGAAACACAATCACACAAACACTTGTCATTGGGCGTTAATGCATCGGAAGCCTGTTATTTATATAATTAGGGTTTTCAATACTCTCTCTTAGCAGATCACGTATCATGCATGAAAGGACTCATTGTTGGTGTGTTGCATCGCATGTGGTAACCGAGAAGCTCTAGAAGCAACTCGCTGTTCCCACATGGAGCTTCAAGGAATAAAATGCCCCGGCTAACCTCCAGAACCCTGCAGTAGCAAGCACAGAATTACGACATCACTGCAATAGTGCGTTATGCAACCGTTCAGCTGACTGTCGGCTGTCCCAAACCTGACGCCTCCGACCCCCGTGGGCCCTTTGGAATGCTGCCGGAGCCCATCTGCACCTCCTTCACCCTCCCGGACTTACAGCGGTTCAGAAGTCTGAAGGTGAGAATGTAGATGGTTTCCATGCATCCCAAAAATTACAATTTTTTACAATATTTACTCACTCTCACCTTGTTTCAAAACCTGTATCATTTCTGTAGGTCAAGCAGCAGAGCATGGCGTTGATGTAAGTTTTGATTCCCAGGGAATGCATGAACTAATAAAGTGTATATCTTGATTGCAATGTAAGTCGCTTTGGATAAAAGCATCTACCAAATGCATGAATGTAAATCTGCATGCGGCTCTTTTCCTGAACTGTTTGACAGTCATGGTCACTATGAGCAACTTCTTGGGTGAACTATTCCTTTAAGCGCACACACTCCTCCCAAAGCAAGATTGTCAAACCCTATCTTTTTAATTCCCTTCTCCCTGTCTTTTTCCTCCCTGACCTCATCGGGTTATTGCAGTCCTGGGAAGCCGAGCATGTGAGCTTCCCCAGGTCATTAAGAGCAGGCCTGAAAAGACTCTCTGCGGGCCGGAGATAAACCAGCCAGCGGACGCGCAATAAGCTCCGAATAAAGACAGCTCTGTGGAGGGCCTAGCTGGACACTGAGGCCGGGATTAAAAACGCTCTGAAAGGAGGAGAAAGTCAATGGAAAATATGAAGTGAAAGAGAGGTGTGGGGCGGCAAGGGGGGAAGACGAGATGAATGGGAAACTTATCAGCATTCGGGGCGCATGCAAGGACCCACCGCGACTGGGTCAGGGAGTTCTCCCGGGAGGAAAGGTGCACTCAAGAGACGCTTATCTGCTGTTTGTTGAGGCACCTCATGGATAAAGCGACAGGAGGAAGGGAGGAAACTTTGGCTGGTGCATTACAAGCTCTTGCATAGCTTGAAGCATTGGCGTACAGCGTTTGGAACCTAAAGACAAAGTTATTTTCAGTCTTTGCTTAGTTTGAAATACCTGAGCAGTGATATATCATTATCGTGTGTGCACAACAAAAGCAAAGCAAATATTCGCATTGCGTTACTCACTCTAGATTACTTGTTTTCGCTTCACTCACGCGAATAAAAACATCGCACAATGTCTTCACGCACATCATCAACAACAACAACAACAACATTTCTTTCTAACTTTGGCTAACCAGTTCATAGTAATGTAAAACTCATAGCTAGAATCAAGTAACAGACGCATATTTTCATCACTTACCAGGTAGTCCAACTTCCTTGCTTACTTTTTTCCAAGCTACTATCCTTTTTTGTCTGATCTCTGTATGAAGTTGTGTCATAAATTTCGGGGTGTCTGCAAATGGCTACAATAATGCTCTCCTCCATTTCCTGATACAACCGGACGTGTCAGTAAGCATTTCGCTGATTGGCTTGCGCGACAACGTGTCATGCGAACTTCCCACTCGAGTTGAAATTTTTCAACTGGCATGGAAGATGCGATTGAGGCGAATTGTGTCTATTTGTGTTTTTGCATTGACTTTGTATGTAATACAAAGCCACACCCACTTATTGCACAATCACCATGGACTAATGATAGTTCGAAGGTGTTTACCAGCCAGAAAGTTAGTTTTGGCAAACTATTTTGAACTCCCCAAATAAACTTCATTTTGGCCTGATTTTGTTCAAAATTACATCATGCCAGTTCGTTCTTCAATTTTGCTTGAAGTATGTCATGGCCTTAAGAGTGTTCCCAGAGTTCTTAGACTTGAAGCCCACACAAAGGCAGTTTTCGTGCCATGTATTACTTTTTACAAGTTAGAGGTTTACCCATTTTAGGCAGCTGTTGGCAGGGACGCCACATATGGAAAGGAGGGCTATCAAACCTAGAATGAGAACGGCGAGTGAGTGTGTGTCCGTCTTTGTTCCTTCCTGTGGGTTCCTTTAGATAACATCAGCTTCAGCCATTACAGTCTGCTATCTGGGAGAAGGGGCTCTTTCAACTGTCCCCAGGGTCAGGATACAGCACTGATCCTTTCATTAATCCCACCTGATAAAACGGCATTAGGGATCATTTCGGAAATCTGAAGGGCACACACAGAATTCCCAACGTCACACACTCCAGTTGAACAGGCAAATTACGCAAATTGCATCAGATTTCATTAAGATTGGAAGTGCTCTTGACGTTGAAATCACACTGCGCTTGGGTCATTTGACTCATTGACTCATTTAGAGATTCCTCTGCATTATTGCAATGTTTATTTAAAGTAATATTATGTACATTTATGTTATTTAAGATTTCAATTGATTGTTGTTGTAATCGACTGTATGTTAGCGATAATACTATAGTATACTATACTATATCTTTATCCATCTACCCACCCATCCATCCATCCGTCCGTCCATCCATCCATCCATCCATCCATCCATCCATCCATCCATACATCTGTTTACTATAAGCTTACAATAGAGGTCTAGCAGGCAAATGTACAGCTAAAGTGGAGAAATCCATCCATCCATCCATCCATCCATCCATCCATCCATCCATCCATCCATCCATCCATCCATCCATCCATCCATCCATTTCTTTATCCATCTACCCACCCACCCATCCATCCGTCTGTCCATCCATCCATCCATCCATCCATCTATCCATTTCTTTATCCATCTACCCACCCCACACACCCACCCACCCGTCTGTCCGTCCGTCTGTCCGTCCATCCGTCCACCCATCCGTCCGTCCGTCCGTCCATCCATCCATCCATACATCTGTTTACTATAAGCTTAGAATAGAGGTCTAGCAGGCAAATGTACAGCTGAAGTGGAGAAAGAAAAATGTGTATCAAATGGTATAATCATGTTTAAAATCAATCTTTGACCCAGTAAACCAAGTAAAACAAGATTTACCATGAATTTCATACCAGCACACTCAAAAACTCAATCAATGTGCCTGTGGTCACGTCAAATATACTACAGAAATGTTAATTTGCACAGATGAGTGAGAGAGAGTGTGTGTGTGGGTGGGTGAGTGATGGAGAGTCGAGGGGCGTCTTGAACAAACACAGGGGAGGCGTCTGTGGTTGCGGGGAGTTTGTGGGATGTCATTGGTCAAGCCTTCGTAACTGAGGAATTGTCGGGTAATTAGATCATCCTGCGCAGAATAGGAATCAATTTCCGACCGGGCAGCACCATGGCTTTTCTTAATGTGAGCCACATTGGGAACTGTGATCCACGGCAGTAATTCAAACCAGATGTGATGTCCCGCTCAGGTGGGCCGAGAGGCTGTGCGGCCACCGTGACCGTGAGAGTTTCTCGGGGTGAAGCTGTGTACGGTTTTCTAGCCCCTGGTTGAAGGTAAAAGATCTGATTCTAATTGTTTCTCTTCGTTAACATATTTGTATTGTCTCAGCACTCAGTCGGCTATAAATAGTTCACAGCCTGACTGATTGTATTGTATTATTATTGATTATATCAATAATCAATTCTCTATTTCTTTACAGGAGGTCTGGAGAACTGGAGATTGAAGTAACGTGTACATGTGATTGCGGCACTAAGGGATTTGAGCACTTTTTATGGTCATTGGTTTTTGTTGAAGGTGTCAACATTACATATAATTCTACTTTAATAAAGGTGAAGAGTTTTCTCTGGAAATGCAAATTAATGATTTTGTCCAAACATGTTTCCTAAGCACAGCTGTGCCAACCCGCTGCCTAGAGGTATTAAGCATTTTTCTCCTTTGATGGCCATTCAAAATTAGCAGCGTATTTAGGCATATAAACATATAAATCACAGTTTTCATGCAGGTCAAATATTTTGAGAGGTCCGGCACCAACTGAACAACTGCCATTGAGATGAATGGGAATGCTAACAGTGCACAGATTCTTTTTAAGGTACAGCTGAACAAATTTTAATATAATTTAATAACCCACAAGCTGAACTCAAAAACAAGTTACTATGAGGTCCTGTTTGTCATTCAGAGCAAATAATTTGGTCAGTGACCTCATTCTCATCCATCCCAGATTATTTGTAGCTTTTACAACCCAGCAACACAGGTGAGGATATAAGATAAATCAATAAGAAGGTGTCCTGCTCCGCCAGGCGACCACCGGCTAGATTGAAGAAAGGAAAGAAGGATGAGAAGTGAGAGAGGGAAGTCTGGATGCAGGAGCACGTATTCTCCAGATGAGGGTGAAAATGAAAACCACCTGTGCTGAATTCCCACGTGACCTGAAGAGGCTTTTAGAGTTGCAATGCTGGACGGTGAATTTTGCTCCTCCTTAAAAAAAATGTGGAAAGCATCCAGATTGTAGAGCCTCAGAAGACCGCTAATGTTCGTAACACTCATAATTGTCTTGGCACAGCGCATTTAGCATTAGACAACATGTGTTCAGCACTTAAACTCAATTGTTTAATTTGCTCAACACAAACATTGAATGCAAATACACCTCATTTCATGGTTAAAGTGTTTAAACTAGTTCTAAACCATTTATACTTGATGTTTTCGCAGTGTAAGGATAGTCATGTTTGTGCATTAATGCTTGCACTCAAGCAGGTCATGGAAAACATGCTTTTATTTTGTTACAAGTATGCCGAAACCGAATTTAACACAGATATTTAGGCTGATACAGAGCCTTTTGAAACCACGGCTCGACTGAGTGAGTCAAGCTGGTCACGACGCTGATGATAATATCAAGTTTGCTCTTGGCTTGCTTTCATCAGGTCCTAAATCACACACATATGTGGCACACTCATAGATCTATGAACTCGTGCACTAACACACATGAGCGCAGATGCTATAATCAAATACTCAGAGCAGACCTGGTTGGTAATGTATCGTACTGCCCGCAGAGATCGTAAAAAACGCAACAGGTTGCAGTTTCCATCCCTAAGAGCAGTTCAGGAAATGGATTGAAGGACAACGGACAGAAAGGATATTTTTTCCTAAGCATGTGGAAAATCGGTTTTCTGTGCTTTTGGGCTCCTGGAAGCTGTCCAATAGCGATAGGCCTGTCTTACACGTATTACACATCCAATACGATGATGCATATTCATATTGGGGTTCATATTAACAGTATTCACACTGGTGGCATAAGCAGAAAATGTGTTTAAAATGCACTCTAGACTTATCAACATAAAGGCTAGAAGAACTCCAAATCAGCATCAGCAATGCTACTTTTTATAACAATGCTTTTAAATTGATAGATATAGTCTTACTTTTGAGTACTGTATGCATCAAAGTTCATCAGACATTGAGAAGTCGCAACGCCAGTGAAATCCCAAATCGGTTTCCCCAGCACGTATTGTGGTTTTCTTTGTAAACGTTACATTATGTGTTTCACATTTAAGGTCTGCATCAGCAGATACTCAATGCAAATGCAGGCAGACACCTGTAAAACACTCAAGCTGAAGGAGACGGGGGAGGGCGGCCCAACACTTCTCCAAGGATTAGTTGAGTAATCCTGCTTTTAACTGGCAGCCAAGGTTGGGTTGGGTTTGTTCTCCAACAATAAGAGAGAGACTCATTAAAGATATTAGCTGGGCTGGGTTATTGGCCCATTCACTGCTTAAATATGTGGTTTTATCCTGGTTTAGACACATATTAGATGTCTCCACCAAAGTGCTTCATTTCCCGAGGGGAGCTTTTGCTGGATCAGCAAACTGTCTTTGACCAATAAGCAGGATTGTCATGTGCATTAATGTTGTTTGCTGGTCCAACCTCAAGTCTTTAGATTTGGCTCAGACTTCTTCTTCAGTGTGCATCTGTGGGATTTTTTTTTTTACCTGTAACAGCACATGTTTCCTCAACAAGATGCATGATTTGAGAAATCATTCATGTCACAAACTCTGTAGGACGATGCACACATTAAACTTTAAAACTTGAGGCCACAATAGCAAAATTTTGCATGCAAAAAGGTCTAGTCTCAGTAGCATAGAGATGTATGTAGTGTTTCTGTTCGAACCGCCCGCTCTAAGTGGGACTCAAACCCTGGTCCGTGGGCATGAGAGTCGGGCGCTCTAACAAAGAGGCTAAAGACCGCAGTCTCTGGGAATCAGGGGAGTGAGGTTTACACACATGGCTCTTACCAGCCTACATCCGTTACACTCACCCCCTAAACCTCACTCCCATCCGGGTCACGGCACCAACGGGACCCCTCTTGTTCGACCCACCCGCTCTAAGCGGGACTCGAACCCGTGTCTGCCGACATGGGAGGCGGGTGCTCTAACAAGGAGGTTAAAGGCCGCAGTCTCTAGCGTCAGTTGTTAGAGCGTCTCTTGAGATCAGGGGAGTGAGGTTTACACCCACAGCTCTTACCGGCCTACATCCATTACAGTAGCACAGCTCAGACAGGAGTCATTTACAAACCAAGCAGCTTTCTGTTGCTCAGCATGGCAAATTCGCTAACCAACTTGAACATGAGCTAAACTGATCTCCCATTTGTGCAGATTCCCATTGGAATGACTGGATTTCGCCCGTGAAATTTCGCCGAGCAATGGTAAATGTGACCGCACCTTCAGTCCTAGAGGTTGCCTTAGCAAACACCAATAAATGAAAAGTTTGCAGACAAATATATTCGAGATGACAAGGCACCATAGGTGGTCACAGATAATGTACATGACCAAATACAATGGAGAATTCTTAGCACGACACAGTCTTAAGCTTTGACTTGAGTAGTTTACGTGGTTTGGCTCGTGTTTCTGGACGTCTTTCAGCATACAGGGTCTCCAAGTCCAGACAAATGGATACAGACTTTTCTTTGATTTGGTGAAGTAGTCTAAATGGCCTATGTAAGCAGATACCGGAGCCCTAACCATAATTTTCAGTCCCACAAAGTGGTTCAGGTGAGGTGCACCAGAAATTACAGCAATGAAAGAGTTTGGCTCCGCGCTCTCTAAACATGCAGTCATGTACATCCATTATTGATATGTACACATCAACATATAAAATGTAAATACTGAGTTCATCACCCGTTTTGCAGCCTTTGATATCCAAAGCAAGACCACAAGAGGATAAATATGCTTAATTCCCCTAAACAGTCGAGATTTGGTCTTCCTGACAACCTGGGGATTTATGTTTGTGGGTCAGATGGGTTTAAAAGGTTTCCTCTAGAGAAAATCTCCTGGGTTTTTTCCCTTTAACACAGATTCTGCATTTAAATTGGGATTGTCTGTATTTGTACACATACCACCAAAGCCTAGAGAAGGTATTTCTGAAACTTAAGCAGCTTTTTGCTTTCCAAGATTTTCTAAGATGTTTTTTGGCCAAATTCTAAGGCAACATGTAATGTAATTCAATGCAATTCATCAGTGAAGTGTTGATTAGAATAATACATAAGTTGAGTGTTTCAAATCAGTTGCCATTTCAGTTAAGGTGCGGTCATATTAGCGTTATTTCAGCTAAATTTTGCTGGCAAAAAGAGGTCCATTTGTCTCTTGTCAATAGCATGGTGATGTATGACGCTCACTGAGAACTCACTTTCAAACCATGCAGCTCTCTCACCATGGTCAGCATGGCGATTTCCATTGACAAACTTGAAAATGAGCAAAATCTGCTTGGGGAACTTTTTCACCCTAACGCGAATCTCCTGATTGCGCGGAATTCCTATTTTACCAAGCAATGGTACATGTAACCGCAGCTTTAGTAAGATGCTGCCTAAGTAGGGCAGCTTGCTAGGTTTGGAAACAGAGCCAATGATTTTGTCCATCATGACAGGAAAATACATTCAAAATCTGTCAAAAGAACCTGTTTAGTGCATTTAATGAACAGTCATTTTCATAGGAAAGGGCTTAGTTTGAAATTGGACCTTCGGTGATGTGTTTTTTGGTGAGTAAAGTACCAGGTATGGAGGGATTACAGCTGAACATCTCATCTGCGCTGATGCCAAAAGGTAAATCATAATAATAGCAGGCAGAACGGCTTTTCAGACATGACTAATTAAAATAATGAATCTCAAGAGATGCAGATTGAGATGCTTTTATCACCATTCTGCCCTCTTTTAGCTATCTGAGAGACAATCCTCCTCTCTAAATAAGTTCTCTCTAACACCATCAGGGCCAGATCAGATTGTCCGAGACGGCCCATGTTTAGCCAGCCCTGAGGTCCTGCGCTTGCATTAGCGATACTTAGACCCTTCTAATGGATGCTGACCCCTGTTCTAGCCACTGATTGGCCACTTGGGTCCAATCCCACCCAATACACTAACCTGTTATTTTGGTTGCAGTTCACAAATAGAGCAGCAGTTGTCTCGGCTGTTGCCTCCAGGGAATGAAGCAACATTCCTTCTCTTTCCAATCTGCACTGCGTGAAACACTCCAGTCAGCAGGAGAAGTGCCATTATGAAGGAAACAGCTCTGCCTCTGTGGAAATCACATTATTAGATATAATGTTAGTGCCCTTAGTGACTGCTAGTGTTGAACAGCATGCTTTTCTGCTGCTACTCCAGTGGTTTGGTGCAGTTACAGGTTAGGGATCAAATGCTAGTCATGCTCATTTCTATGTGGTCACAGATGGCTGAAAACCTTTTAACCACTCTGACCTACTGTGAGAAAGTTTTTTTATATGTTAGCTTTTATGCATGTAGCAAAACGCTTAAGTGTAACAAAAGTAAAGAGCCAACAATATTCATAATATTTAGACAATGAATAAACCTACTCTACTCTAAAATGGTCCTGCGAATATTTCTTTTTTCACCTTTTTCTTAAAGTCAGGAGGCTGTTTAAAGATGTTGGCTATTTGTAAAGATGTCATTGGTTTTCAGATTATCTTGTGCATTGCTGTAGACCCATGAAACCCTGCCGACCCCTACAAAACTGTCATTGCATCCCATGAATCACAGGCTAAAGTTTACAGTTTTCAGCTGTAAGTAAGCAAAACAGAGCACTGTCAGAGTAACATCCAATGAAGTCATTGACCAAACATGGCCAAGGAAACCTGGAAAGAATTGGCATTTTAGTCACCCTAAATGACTTTTTTTGAAAACTCCTCTTTCCGTATTGGTTTTGAGGTACCAGTAATTTCACTAAACAAAAAGTGACAAGTTACAAAAGTCCAGTTTTTTCTTAACATTACCCGAATCTCCGGATGCATCTGAAATGCATTAGTTTGATAGTATCTTCTCAAAACTGATCTCAAGCCAGTTTAACTTCATCTGTCCTAACCAGGGTCACTATGTGAGCCAGAGGTACTGACTCTAGATCAGCAGTGGGCGGCATCTATGTCTCCCGCATGAGGAGTTTGAAGGCCACTGCATGAGAATAGGGCAGCTGCTGGTCAGACTGAAACCTGAGAGCGCAGACGCATTCAGTGTGACGTCAGAGTCTGAAGCCTGCGGGGTGGAGACGCCTGCAGTATATCCGGGGCCCCAGCGGCCCTGCCTTCACGTGCTACCACTTCTGATTGAATCCACGCACACATACATAAAGCAACATTCTAACATAGCATTTACATGCAAATCCTGCCTGCTATCTGTGATGTATCTATCGCAGTACAAACACATATCTACCATTGCATGATATATAACATCCTACTACCCAACTCCACTTTAGTTTTTCAGGTAAGTTAAAGAGAACAATATTGCCAAAATGGAAAATGTTTCCAATTTAAGCGGGCTGTTTTGTCTATTTCAAGTTTGTGGAAATTGTCTGCACACATGGAAAAAATGACACATGATTGAATGAAGAAAAGATGGTGACGTGAAAACGTACTCAACCCCATCAATATCAAAGACACTTTCTGCATGTTTTGTACTTGTTTGCCTTTGAAAGAAGCAAAATGTTGCACTCTTGGATTGCCAAGAGTTCCCTGGAAAGTTACTCTGATTTTTCGAGTTTTCCGACACAGGTCAGCTTTACTGACCAATGAAGTTAAATTGTGTAGAACTGTTTCACTAGCTTTGTACAAGTGCCCTCGACCTCTTCAGAGTGTCCAGGGCTTGTAAACTGACTCAAGAGAAGTTCATGTAAAGTTTAAAATTAGCTTCAGCAAGTGCCTGACAGAACTGACGCATGATTATGTTTTTACACTGATGGCTCTTTCAACAAGTCGTTGCCTGAAAGTACAATGGCAAACAATCTTTTATTTAGCCACATCTAGGTTATTCAACACGCTCTCCGAGAGTAAATATGACCAACAGATCTACAAACAGCAAGATTGATTGACTGATACTTCTCTTCACTCTTTAAGTTTTGTGTGTTTCTTTCGCAGATGCGAAGAGCCATCAGGATAGAGGGCCAGGAGAGCCGTACTGTCAACAAATCCACTTTCAGGAATCTTTCTCACCGTTCTTAAACCCACACGTTGAGTAAGACCACAGGGGTGGGAAGTTTAGATCTCAGGATAGTTGTTTTGACAGCGTCTCAAATCTGTCTTCAGGGCTAAGCCTGGGAACTCACCTCTGAAAGGATAGGAAGAGAACTGACAGGCATTCCGAGAGCCGTGGAATTTACGGCTTACACTATGGAGAATCGGAATTGGGATGGAAGACGAAGGGGGACTTAATCCGAAGAGAAACGCAGGTTTCAGGTGGCTAAACCTCTTGATCTCTGACCATGAGGACACCTGTATGGAGGTTGGACTATGAACAGTTTGAAAGGGTCATAAATTATGCTTTTTTGTCATTGCTTGAAACTGTCAGATGAATAGAACGCCAGAGAAACCCTCGGTCACATCTCATTCCATTAGCTTGTGCGGAGTAACGTAATTACATTATAGGCCTCAGAAAGTGATTGATTTCCTTGCTGGCTCAGCTGGGAGAGGCCGTTCAGTATCTGACTAACTGGCTAAATCTTTCACTCGACCCTGAGGCTCAGCATTTTTCACTTTAAATTAAGTGCATCCAAAGCCCATCCATCCTAAACACTTAATCTCAAGAACTCTCTCTCGGATCTCTTGCGTTCCTGAACAGTAAAAAAGGACGAATATGGTGTCAAGCCTGGCGTCCACTTCGAGACTTATATACTTATGCAAAAAATGATGTTCTTCCTCAGCATTTTTGTCTTGTTTTCCAGCACAAATATCTAAACATTCTTAAATCAAGATACTTTTACTTCAGAAGCAAAATGACATCAGATATAAAGTCTTCTCAAGTAAATGTATCTTGATTTAAGAATGTTTAGATATTTGTTTAGAAACATCTTCATCAGGCATTTCGTTTGAGTCGTTCTTGCAGTTTCAGTGTTTGTGTGAACGTCATGATACAGTTTATTTCCCTCTTAAGGTCTACATCACTCTTATGACTGCAACTTCAAACCCTGTGACCCGCGTTCAGGAGCCGCTGGAGTCCTGCGGGTGACGGAGGGGTCAGAGGACCGGTATGGAGTCAGTTCTGTGGCCGGTAAATCACAGGAAACGCTCCCAGCCTTCGGTTACGCTGTACAGTAGTAAAGGCTCCATTGATGTACGTCAGACGCATATGGACGCTGCTTCTGCTGGTCTGCATGTGATCACAGTGCAGTAAAGACAGACTAGAGATACTTCTAATTGAATTATGTTGGACTTTAAGGGTGTTACATTGAAATGGGTGGAGTCTTGTATGTATATATATATATATATATATAATCACTTAAAATACTTAATAATTTAATGATAAGTAAAGCATTGACACAGTTGCTGAATTTAAATTAACTGCTACTTAACGCAAAATTTACTTAAAATTACATTTTGAAAAATTAAAAAACAAATTGCACAGAGATGGCTTTGTTATCTTTTTACTTTATTTTGTCAATAAAATGATGTATGATGTTAAAGCTGCCTTGCATCGTTGCACAATCAGTGTCCGAAGCGTTTAACGGAGTCAATCATTAACACAAGCTTAAATACCGAACTCACAAAAGCAGGAAGGTGTGTCGGTAATGTTAACAACGCATATTTACTGTGGCCATTGAGCTCGGGGTCAAAGCCTTCGATACGTAAACGAGCGCAGACAGCTTTAAACATCCAGCCAGCCATGACTTTGAGCAGATCGCTGGAGCGTTTCAGCTGGAAGAGCTCTTGAAGAAGACAATCTACGTTTCAGAAGATGAGAAAGGGCCTTGACAGAAAACAAAACATCCACAAAACGTCTTAAGATCAAATAGCAGAAAAAATATATTTGTATAAAGTGGTGTTAGCTGTTTCAACGGTGTTCCGGGTGGCTGATAGATGGATGATGGGTGAACTGATTTAAGAATGTTTGGATATTTGTACTGGAAAACAAGACAAAAATACAGAGTACAGGCTCGTTTACACCAAGTATGATAACTATAACAATAAAGATATCGCTCTAAAAATCATTCTAAATAGCAGAGTCCACAGCACAACTATAACGGTAACGATACAGAGAAACAATATCATTGGAATCACTTTAGAACGAACTTTCCCAACTGATGAATAATAAAAACATTGACAGCCAATCAGAATCCATCCTGCTTTAAAGAGATCGAGCATTCAAAGTGACAGATGACAGAATGACAGAATGACATCGTACGCTGTTGTGGATGATTATATAGTTATCGTTATAGTTACCTTTATAGTTTCGTTCTTGGTGTGAATGGACCTTATGAAAATCATTTTTTGCAGTGCACACACACACTCACACACACACACACACACACACACACACACACACACACACACACACACACACACACACACACACACACACACACACACGCACGCACTGACATGCACTAAACACTTGGCAGGACTGTGTTCCTCTGGCACGCCGTTAAACAAAGCTGCCTTAACAAATTTACACAATAAATCTCATCTTCAACATGTTACTGATATATAATGTGTTTGGACAGCAAAGTGCATGTGTAAGATGATCTTTTTGGCTATTGAATGCAATTTTTCAAATTCCTTGTGGGCATAAAGACTAACATTTCTTTCTTTTTCTCTTCTTAGAATTATGAAGAAGAAACTTTCACATCTAGGACACATTGACCTCCGAACTTCAATGAAATGCTCCTTCATGTAACTTTCTTTAATATTTCAGGCTGAATTGCAGAATAAGTTTCAGTTTTTAACTTGAACCCTAACGCACCCACAAACAGTTTCCCAGGGTCCTGCTGGGGGTCACCCACAGGTCACTCAGGGGGTCAAAGGTCAAGTGAGAGGGTCGGAAGCTTGTGAGTGTCCCAGCGTCCCACAGTATGAATCCCAACATGTGAGTTGATGGACACAGAGCGGCGCTGGACGAAAGGCCATTGTGTCACAGTCAGTCAACCAGAGACTTCAGACGACGGACACAATGAACCTAAACATCAGATCAAATCCACCGACAGCGTCCACTCAATAACCATTAGCGAGTGCTTCTTTTATAGGACCGACAGATCACATGATGCCAGAATGATCGTATATACGGCCATGAACATCTGGATGCAAGATCATAATTACATCTCTGTCTAATGAGCATCTTCACATGTGTTGCATTAGGAACTTTTACAGGCCGTTCGCAGGGTGAGATGTTGATGTTAAAACCAGCGGGACACCAAGTGCACGTTTAATGCACACTAATAAGTGTCCTGAGGGACTGACGCACATGTGAACACAAATACTGTACATCTCACAGGGATCGGAGAATATTTTAAAGGAATATTCATGTGAATTGTTTGTTAGTAGTCAAAAGCAAATGTGTTTATGTAGTTGTTAGGATGCGGATCTTAGATAAATTTTGCATATCCCTCCTCAAGGACAGCAGTAATAACCTTTCCACTATCTCTTATCTCATAACTCATATCTCTTTCCTGTCATAAAATGCATTTACTGCTCAAAAGAATGAAGGTTCTGGAATCTTTACAACTTTAAACTGTAACATTAAGCTATTAAATTCACAGGAACAAGATAAAACAATCATCATCATTTTACTGCGCTAACATGAATCATACTGACAGAATTGATTAATTAATTAATGATGAATTCAAGTGATTACATCTTAACCTACATGGCAAATGATTTTCCCTCAGTTTTGACTTATGAGTATCTAAACAGTCATGCTGTGTTTTTGATTAGTATATTTAACAGGGAACGTATTCATTGGTCATCTGTTGGATTGATGGATTAACAAATAGATTAGAGAAAGACTTTCAGAATGCTATTGTCAGCTAATTGTGTGTCTATAAACAGTAATGAAAAGCTCGGGATGTTTCGGGGGAAACGTGTAAATGCAACAGTAAAGCGTCTTATGTAAACTTTTCTCTGATTACAAACAAATGTGGGAAAGTGAGTTTTCCTCATTCCTTCGGAGCGTCGGGTTTCTCTCTGACAGATTCACTCGTCTGAATGACATACATGAACTGCACTGATGTCAGACACTGATGGAGGAACGTGACGGTCGTGATGCATTCAGAGCCAGAAAACACTCTCAAGTCACATCTACCATTCTATCTATCTATCTATCTATCTATCTATCTATCTATCTATCTATCTATCTATCTATCTATCTATCTATCTATCTATCTATCTGTCTGTCTCTCTGTCTGTCTGTCTGTCTGTCTGTCTGTCTATCTATCTATCTATATGTCTGTCTGTCTGTCTGTCTGTCTGTCTGTCTATCTATCTATATATCTGTCTATCTATCTATATATCTGTCTGTCTATCTATCTATCTATCTATCTATCTATCTATCTATCTATCTATCTATCTATCTATCTATCTGTCTGTCTGTCTGTCTGTCTGTCTGTCTGTCTGTCTGTCTGTCTGTCTATCTATCTATCTATCTGTCTGTCTGTCTGTCTGTCTGTCTATCTATCTATCTATCTATCTATCTATCTGTCTGTCTATCTGTCTGTCTGTCTGTCTATCTATCTATCTATCTATCTATCTATCTGTCTGTCTATCTGTCTGTCTGTCTGTCTATCTATCTATCTATCTATCTATCTATCTATCTATCTATCTATCTATATGTCTGTCTGTCTGTCTGTCTGTCTGTCTATCTATCTATCTATCTATCTATCTATCTATCTATCTATCTATCTATCTGTCTGTCTGTCTGTCTGTCTGTCTGTCTGTCTGTCTGTCTATCTACCTATCTATCTATCTATCTTTCTCTCTGTCTGTCTATCTATCTATCTATCTATCTATCTATCTATCTATCTATCTATCTATCTATCTATCTATCTTTCTGTCTGTCTGTCTGTCTGTCTATCTGTCTATCTATCTATCTATCTATCTATCTATCTATCTATCTATCTATCTATCTATCTATCTGTCTGTCTGTCTGTCTGTCTGTCTGTCTGTCTGTCTGTCTGTCTGTCTATCTATCTATCTATCTATCTATCTATCTTTCTGTCTGTCTGTCTGTCTGTCTATCTATCTATCTATCTATCTGTCTGTCTGTCTGTCTGTCTGTCTGTCTGTCTGTCTGTCTGTCTGTCTGTCTGTCTGTCTGTCTATCTATCTATCTATCTATCTATCTATATGTCTGTCTGTCCGTCTATCTATCTATCTATCTATCTATCTATCTATCTATCTATCTATCTATCTATCTATCTATCTGTCTCTCTACTAACTTGTGCATTTGATAAAATCAGTTTGATTTGATTGATTTACTAACATGTAAAGCAGTGCAGCTTTTAATTTTAACTCCTAGTTGTGTTGATCTTTATTGTGTGTTTTAATGACGGGTCATTGTCAGCGTTCACTGCAGCAAGTTTTATTATGTCTCAGTTAAATTAACTCTGACATGATTTGATGTGATTCAGTGGTCGAGTGTAGAGTCTGCAGTAGAGCAGGGGGGCGTGACAAGAGCTCAGTGTGTGTGTGTGTGTGTGTTTAGGGGGGTGTCCTATGGAGAGCCAGCGAGCGAAAAAAAAAGCCCGCTGGCACCGATCCGTGCGGCGCGCGCACATTGAGCACAGAGCCGCGGGTCTGTGAGCGAGATGAGCGGATCCGAGCGGATGCGGGTGTTTTAACGGCATGACGGCGGATCGGACGTGCTTCAGCTGAAGGAGGAGAGCCGGTAGAGACGCTCCAGCCCCGGAGAACCGAAGAGAGGAGCGGCGGAGAGAGAGAGGCAGAGTGCCGGGGAATCATGCGGGGTCCTGCGCTCCGGCTGCTGGGACTCGTGTGGCACCTCTCCGCGCTTTTACGCACCGCGCACACGTACAAACTCCACCAAAAACAAGGTAAGACAATCACGAAATACACCACGAACCAGAGCAAACACGCGTCAGTCTGATCTACAGCATAACGACTAGCTTATATACAAACTTCTAGAAGTTTGCTCTGGTTTCTATGACATTGAAGAAGAATTTTGTTGCAAAATGTAAACAGATTTTTGCATGTAAACAGATGTGTGATGTTTAAATGAATTAAACATTGTGTAATTGTGTATGTTTTGCATTCTGTATATTGTCAGTATAAATTGGAAACTGTATGCACTGTATTATGCATCTCTAAAGTGCTAACAAAGTACTTAAATTACACTTAAAAATGCCTGCATGTCATTGCATTAGATAAGAAAATATCAAAGCAAGTGCAATGTATCATAAAGAAAGATGTTCAAACACACTTTACAATCAAAACATCTGAGAGAGAGAAGTTTGTTTGACATGCTAAATCAATAGATGTAGATTTGAATAGTATTGTGTTAGTTTCTCTACACCTGTGGTTCCTCAGCTAGGACACCTGTGTGAACTTGACTTCATACATCCACTAAAAGCACCACAACATCAGCTGATTCAAACACACTTGATCTGATGGACCACATTCACACATCTAAGAGACTCAAGTGTCCAAAAACTTAAAAATAAAGGTTCCAAAAGGGCGTTTTCGCAGCATAGAAGAACCATTTTTGGTTCCCCAGAGAACCTTTCATCAACCAGTTCTTAAAAGAATAATTTTTACTTAGTGTTAAGAACATTTTAAAAATCTTTCCACTATAAAAGCATGCAATGGAAAGGTTCTATGGATGTTAAAGGTTCTTCATGGAACCATCAGTGCCAATAAGGAGAGCCTTCATGAACTGATTTGACATGAAATATCTTGAGATCTCCTAACACTGATTCGTTGTGCGTTTCAGAGAGCTTCATCAGACAGCTGTCCTCGTACGAGATCGTCACCCCTGTGCGCTTGAATGATTTTGGAGAGTCGTTCCCGCACCGGCTGCATTACCGCAGGAGGAGGCGCAGCGCTGACGTGGAGGTCTCGGCTTCCAGGGCTCATTACCGGATCGAGGCGTTCGGTCAGGCCTTTCACCTGAACCTCACCGCTGATTCTGGATTCATCGCTCCGTCCTACACGGTGCTTCATCTGGGAGAGGAGGAGAGGAACGGAGACGCCCCAGATCTGCGCCACTGTTTCTTCAGAGGACACGTCGACGCTCGCAGGGAACACCACGCTGTCTTCAGCCTCTGCACTGGACTGGTGAGTATGAGTGTGGTGGTTAAAGATCTGAACTGGTGACCAGTAGAGGTTGTTAATTGCTGACGGTGCTTCCATTGTGGTAACTTTATGGGAAGGCAGAGCATTTCCAATTTGTAGTTACGAGTTCATCAAAGGCATGAAATCTATAATGCTACTAGACTAACTACTAGAATGATCTATTAAACTACTAGTAATTCCGACATGAACGCAGGATTAGTTCTTTCTGTGAAGATTAGGCTTTGGTTTAGTTGAGTTGTTCTCTCTTCTACTCTAATGTACTGGACAAGTTAAAGGATTAGTTCAATTCAGAATTAAAATGTCCTGATAATGGACTCACCCCCATGTCATCCAAGATGTTCATGTCTTTCTTTCTTCAGTGGAAAAGAAATGAAATGGAGAAAAATCCTGGAATGTTTTCCTCAAAAACTTTCTTTTCCACTGAAGAAAGAAAGACATGAACATCTTGGATGACATGGGGGTGAGGAAATTATCAGGACATTTTAATTCTGAAGTGAACTAATCCTTTAGTGTAAAACAGGTAACTTTTAGTGTTTGATAACTTTTTCATTTTTAGTTGGTCTAGTTCAGTTATTCTTCTCTATTCTTGACGGGAAACATGCCTGAGGCATGAGCGGATGTTTAAATTTAATGCTAGTTATTTTAGATGGAAGAAATGACTTGGGTGGACTGGAATAGTTATTATAAACACAGAGTTAGTGGTTTATTTGGTTTAGTTGACTTGTTCTCTAGGTTGATGGGAAACATGAGGTATGAGTGGATGTTTAAACTGATAGTTATTTTAGATGTGAGATGACTTGGATAGACTGGACTAGTGAGTATAAACTCAGGGTACAGCGGTTAGAGATCTAGGTTGGTAACTAATATCATGTTGCCTAGAGGTTGCTAAATGCTCCATTTTGGGTGTTTTGTGTGATGTCACAGCAGATAGTTAAAAATCAGAGTGTTTCCATCTTGTAATTATGAGTTTTTACAAGCAGGAAACTCTTAATGATGGTAATTACGACATCAATTCAGGATTAGTTCTATCTGTGAAGATTAGGCTTTGTTTTAGTTGAGATATTCTTTAGTTTGGATGGGACACAAGGCGTGAGCGGGTGTTTAAACTGCCCTGCTAGTTATTTTAGAGAAATGACTCGTGCGGTACAGAATGAATGGATGTGATTTGGTTCATATGACACCCAGCTGTCTGGTCTTTCAAATATAGTCCATTTGCTCAGCTTCCTAAGCGGTTTAACCCTCCCGTGGCTCTTGCTAACTGACCTCAGGGCGTTTTTGAGGATGTGCTCCTGACCCATTTGCATACGGTCATCTGTTAATTAGTTATCTCAGGTGGTAGGAGGTGATTGGTCCCGGCTGTAAACGCAGCTGCAGGGCGGCGGGCCGCTGAAAGAGTCGCCGCTCGTTTAGGCTCTGATGAGTTCACGAGGTCGTCATCGAGTCGTTCGTCAGTCTCAGAGCTCAGAGGACGACAGGAGCCTCCCGCGCGTCAGACATGTCGTGTTTTGTCCCGCTCGTGTCGTAAACGACCAGAGGAAGGTTCACATCATGCACATGTTTAGAGGTTCAGTTGAAAGATATAAAGCTGATGCATCAGTTGCTGTTCGGTTGTTTTGATGTGATAAAATTGTTGTTAAAACTGAAGCGTTTTTTTTTTTTTTAGTTTCTTTTTAATTAGTTTTTTTATATTTTTAGAACCATTTTATTTTATTTAATTTTTCACAGACAGTGAAAATGAGAGACTTTAGTAGTTAGAAGCATTGCATCATGGGATGAGAGAAAAACCGTGGTCCTCTGACAGTGAGGTCACTGACCGACCCATAATCCTTCTTTGCACAGAAACCGTCTGTTAAAGTATAAGATATGAACGTCCCGTCCGTCAGGTGCGCTGATCTTCTGGTCATGATGTCAGATTGTCGACAGCGTCTGTCCGCACCTGAGCGTAATAACCTTCAGGACAGATGTTCATGGCCTCTCATCTGAACGTCTCTGTGAGAATGACCTCGGATGACCTCTGATGCCCACAGCTGGCATGAGCCACTGGAAAACTGAAGCCTTAATCTGGAGTTATTTCAGTGCCAACAATCTTCCAAAAAGTACTGTTGTAAAATGTACCATGGTAAAACTACAGAAATATGGTTATAATGTCATACCAGAGTATATAGGTGGATCATTTAAACATTTAACATATATTTTAATTATATATATACAGTATATATACATAAATGTCATTAATGTAATGTGAAGATAAAATGTTCACATTACACATTTTATACACACATATATTATGTTATATTATATTATATTATATTATATCTACACATTACACACTTATTTATACAAAATAAATAATTTATGCAAAACATAATTATTATTTATATATTATTATTTTTTGCATAAATTATAAGTAGTTACATTATCATTAATAAATATTAATAAGTAAATATATTGAATTAAATTAAAAAAGAAAGATATATATATATATATTTAATTCAATGTTTATTTATTATATTTATGATTTTTTTTTAATATATTTATTGTATTTACTTATATTAATTCAATATTTATATTTATATAATAATATTTAAACATAATTATATTTTGCTGAATTAGGAAAAAGAAAATTAAGCCTATTTTTTGCTTCATTTAAATCATATCATTTCAATTAAGTATACATACTTTAAAGTTATAATACAACATTTTATCTTCATGAGAATCTGGAAAGCAAATATTTCATGATAAATCACAATGCAAAAAATCTCAATGGTCCTAAAAATAGACTTTATTTTCTTTTTGCAAAATGTAATTGCTTTATTAATCCTTCTATTATTATTATTTCCTTTTGATGTAGTGATCAAATATAAGCCAGACTTGTTCTTGGCCGGTTCGTGAGATGAACTCGTAAATCAATCAATATCTGATATCATCAGTTTACCATATAGCGTTTTCTTTATTGCAAGGGCTGAGTCGTGTTTGAGCGTGTGTGTGTGTTTACAGTGTGTGTTTCTGTCCATCAGTACTGTGTTCTTAGGGATTTGTGGGATTTGATTTCCAAGTGCGCGTGTGAAGGAAAAGTTATGTCATCTTTCCATCCCCAAGGCTGCGAGCGAGTGTTTACCTGTCAGAAACGTTTCTCCCGCCGCCGCCGGAAATATTCACGCTTACATCCCAAATATCCTGCGGAATCAGGCCTAATGAACGCTGCGTGTTGAGCGACAACGTCCTAATGCTGCGCTTTTACACATTTCTGCTGTCACTCCAAACTACATGCACTATATTCAACTCTTTTCCTCATACAAATCTGTCATCTGACATCAGAACATATAGTGCATTAATCATAGACAACTATTATGAAACTTTTTGTAGTGATTTAGGTGCTTATGATTTGATTTAGCAGTCAATATTTGGTGTAACAGCAACACAGTGTGTATTTGTGGAAAAGGCTCCTCATGTGTGAAGGTCAGGCCGTGGGATGAGACAGAAGTGACATTTTCTCGCGTGTTTCTGAGGGAAGATGAATACCAGGTCAGTGACGTGGATGTGATTGACAGAGATTGTGATCTGGAGAAGAGCAGATCCTCACATCCGTCGTGTTTATTCACAGTGAGAGTGTAATGTCAGTCTTCATGCGGGATCGCTCTGTGACAGGACGGACACGTGGTGGAAAACTAATTGAGTTCATGTCAAACATGTTTCCATTCGTTCAAGCAAACCCAAGCGTTTTTCCACTTCATTATTTGCTGGCATGTTTCTGTTTTCCATACAGTATCATCAAACTAGCAGCTCTTCTGTTCGTACTGTATGTACCAGCTCCCGTTCGGAATGTATGCAGGACTTTGGAATTCTGTATTTGAACGTGTTGCCATAGTGATAAACCATGATTCCAGGGGGGCTTCAGGAATCATTAGAAATGTCAATCATTATGCCTCATTATTTATTATTTTTCTAGTTTTTTTTTTTTTTTTTTTATGTGTTTAACATTAATTTGCATTCATTTTGATTTTGTTTACTATTCGTGTATATTTATTTTATTTTACAATTCATTTTTATACATTTTATTTTACTATAATTTTTTAATTTATTTTATTATTTTGTTTTATTTATTTATTTATTTTACTATTCATTTTTAATGTATTTTATTTTTATTATTTTTTACTATTTATCAATTTTATTGTTCATTTTTTTATTTACTTTTTAACTATATATTATTATTTATTTTTGTTTATTATTTTTATATTTTTATTTATTTATTTATTTTTACTATTCATTTTTATTTATATTTTATAATTTTTAACTTATTTTCTTTACTATTAATTTTTTTTTTTTTTTTTACTATTCATGTTTATTTATTTTATTTTACTTTTCTTTTTTATACATTTTATTTTATTATCATTTTTATTTATTTTATTATTTATTTTATCATTTTATTTATTTTTTTAATATTTATTTTTATTTATTTATTTTAATATTCATTTTTAATTTACTTGTTTTGTTATTTTTAATTTATTTTGTTTACTACTCATTTTCTGCTTATTTATTTTACTGTTCATTTTTATTTATTTATTTATTTACTTGTTTTGTTTATTCATTTTTTAATTTATTTATTGACTATACATTTTTTTTTATTTTACTATCCATTTTATTTATTTATTTTAATATTTATATTATTTATTTACTATTCATTTTTATGTATTTTTATTTTACTATTCATTTATTTTGTACAATTATTTATTTATTTATTAAATTTGTAATTAGATTACTATTGTTAAATCTGAAATTTGCTTGATTTTTCTTTGTTTCTCTGCAAATATTACCCAAGAATTTTGTTTATAAAAGCAGTTTTCCACTTGACAGGAGGTGTTGTTAGCATGAAGGCATCCATCTTAAAATCACTGAAACATGGCCTTTAGTTTATAAATAATTTTATAAAACAGAAGGAACATCCCATTTAATACTGATGTGAAATGAATCTGTTGATCTGTAGAAGTTGCTCTGGATCCTCCTCGGATTTTTCCACCTATTCTTTGGTCCGGCAGGAGAATATTGAGCGTTTGATCACTTAAGTAAGAGCGTGATGGTCAGGACTCGTTCAATCATCATGTGACTCGTTCTGTGTGTTTTTTGCTTGTTTCTTCAGATCGGCACGTTCACGACACACAGCGGTCAGTTCTTCCTGGAGCCCCTGTTGAGCGCTGATGGAGAGGAGTATGAGGAAGAGCATAACAAACCTCACCTCGTCTACAGACACGACGCAGACAGGAAGTCACCTGACACGCAGCCGTGCACCAACTCAGGTAACAGCTTCAGGCTTCCGTTAGCAATCCCTGGAGCAGAAAGCAGGAAATACTGGCGTGCAAATGCATTTCAGAGCTCTAACATGACGAATATGAATGTTTAGGATCTGTTTTGAGTGTGTGGAAAGTCAGCTTTAAGCATGCTGCGCGTTACATGCTGGCGTGTGGTTATTGTGAGGATTAGCGTCTTCATTATGAGCCGGTTATTGGAATTCTTCATCTAATGAAAGTAAATCTACTCCAGTCGCTCCAGACACTTAGAAATCTCCAACCCACACAAATACTGGCTGGTGATCCTTCAGTTCAAAAGCTCTGTCATCTTTTACCTGTATGACTTTTAATGAAGCATCATAAAATAGTTTATATGATGCTGCTGTAAGTGCTTAACACTGACAAGTGAAATGGAAGTTTTTTAAATTAAACAGTTTAGACAAAAGAGCCTTTGCACATGAGGGTGTGTAAGTGATGATTTTTCGGGTGAACTCTTCATCGACACACCTTTGCATCTCTACTGTGAAGATGTGACGTTGGATCAGGGTCGTGCATCAAAGAGACTGATGAGGATGAAAAGAGCTCAGCTGAAGGTGTCCCGGCCTTTGGTTCAATCTGATAACTGAGTCTGATGCTGAGATACCGAACGCTTTGAAGAAGATGATTCAGTGTCAGTGCTTCTGTAACAACTGTCTGAGTATTGCAGTCGGCATGAAAGGGAAGTTGCACTAATCTTTTCTTCTCTATTGTGTCGTATATCTGAGTGAAACGCTTCTCAAACAAGAACAAATGTAGGGCGGGGCTTGATTTTGTCTGTGGGGAATTGATTGGATGTTGTGGTTTGCTATTGGTGGATCTCATGTGAGTGACAGGTTGCCCAGCCCTCATCATCAGAGAAGAGAAGAGATGCTGAAAGAGGGAGGAGAAGATATTCTGATTCAAGATTACGAAACATGAATTTAAAACAATAATAATGTGCACCGATGGATCATTTATCATCCATCCATCCATCCATCCATCACAATTACTTCAAACTTTCAGGCTAGGCTTTCTCAAGCCAACATCAAAGTTTGTTTACAAACTTTACTCATCTAGTTGCAGTTGCTACAGTGTTCTGGGTCGTTTCTAGGTGGTTTCTTTCTTGCTCAAGTCTCTAAATATGATTCAGACGAGCAGGACGATGCACGTGCTGAACTTTAATACTTGTTAGAGATCTGATCATTGAGAAGTGAGAAGCATGAGTAGTGATGACTGACTTGACAAACACACTAATGTAGGCTGAAATGATGAGTTAATGTTTCAATAAGCCATTATAAAGCATAAGCGATTAGAAATGCAAAGATCTAAGCGTGTATTAGATTGCAGGGTGTTGCTGGAAAGTATTGCCAAAGCTTTGCATGTCACGGCCCGACAAATGAGTCACTCTATCTGCTCGCTGACGCTTCTGCTGTTCAACACCTCGCTTTCTCAGCGTCTGTCCTGAAATAGACACTGATAACTGATGTTCAGGAGTCTCAGATGCTGCTTGTTCATTTTTTAGGACACTTAATTGAGATCTCAGCTGTGTGTCAACTTTGCCTCAGATTTTTCTTCTAAAATTATTGAAGAGAAGCAAAAACAGACCCAGCTGAGTCATTAGTTGTCATCCAGTAAGAATATAGAACAGTGTTGTTATTGTTAACTAAAACTAAACCTATAACTTGTTACTTAGATTAAAGCAGAAATAAGTTATTTATATTAAATAGAATATAAAATATGAAATATGTATTATATAAATGTTAGATGATAAACTTAAACTTAAATGAAAAATAGAAATGTTGCATTTACAAGGTCTAAAATTACTAAAACTAAAGCTGAAATAAAAATAAATTACACCAAATAGTAAATATTAAAAAACGAATAAAAATGACAAAAGCACATAGTGAAATGACTAAAATTCACAAAATTAATGAAAATATAAATATAAAAATATATATAATAAATTATATAATAGTATGTAAAGATTAAAATAACACTGGAATTGAGATATAAAATGAATGAGAAGCAGCTCAGATCATTTGATGAGAAATATTTCAGCTGATCAATGTAAATGTTTGACTTTTGATTTGGGGTGCACAATATATCGGCCACCATATCGGTATTGGCCAATATATGTTCATTTTTAATGTTATCGGTCCGATAAGAAAATTTGGCCAATATATTAAATATATATATATTTTTCCTTCAGCTGAGACACTTCAGATGTTCCCTGTTCGCCATGATGCTTTTGAATTGCTTGAAATATGATTGGAAAGGAAAAAATAGTACCTCAGAATAATATATCGGTTATCACCTTTAAAATATAAAGAATTATCGGTTATCATATTGCCCAAAATTTTCATACTGCTGTATCCCTACTTTTGATTGTGTCTTTTGCAAGAGGGTTTATCATTAACTAAAACTGAAATCATTAAAAAATATATATTTTCTTTACTGGAAATAAAATGGATGTTAACTGAAATTCAGCTAGTTTGACTTGAAGTACTAAAATAACTAAAACTGAAATGAAAATGAATGAAAACTGTATAGACATATTTTAACAAAACAACAACTTAAAACTAACAAAAACACACAGTCAGTGAAACGTGTCTGTGTTTAATCAAAGACTTTAGATATATAAAGGTGGTGCACTCATAATACTATAAACATGAGAAAGTGCAACATGCAATATGGCGGAATAAGCCCCGCCTTCTAAATAAAGAGCTAATCGCTGATTGGTAAAGTCATTGCGTCACTGCAGCTGCTGTTAGAAGCTGGTGTTTCAAAGATGACTGTGACTGAAATGACTTGTTTTAAAGGGACTTTGGTGAGGTTGATCACCTGTGCGCTCGTGCACCTGCTGCCCACCGTCTCTCCTTCCGCCGGTGCCAGAGATCCAAGACTCTTTAAGCGAGGTTCGCTCGCGGCTCGCACACGCCCGAGCCCGTGCCGCATAAGTATGGAAGCGTTTAGTGTCTGGACTTAATCTGGCATAGTTAGTACATTCACTGGCCTCAGAGCGCCGGCGCTGCCGGGACAGCTCAGTTTCAGAGCAGCTCTGTTTGTTTTGTGTTTGAGGAGTGCCAGAACTCCAGATGAATGCTGCAAAGGCAGACAGATTAACCAGGATCTTCAGGGTTTTATGAGGGAAATGCTAGATATAGTTTGGTAATTGTTTTTGTGCATGACACACAGCTGGCAGAAACAAGCTCGGCTGGATCTGTGTATTCAATGATCTGAGCCTAAAGACACTAAACGGACCCGCTTAAAGGGCTTTAGTGAACACTGAATCATAACAAATGCACTGCAGCAATGATGCTCTTCCAGCACAAATATCTAAACATTCTGAAATCAAGATACATTTACTGGAGAAGCAAAATGGCTGAAGATATTTGGTCTTGTTTTCTGACAAAATCATCAAAATTAAGTTACAAGATGTAATATAAGTCTCTGGTGTCCCCAGAATGTGTCTGTGAAGTTTCAGCTCAAAATACCCCACAGATCATTTATTATAGCTTGTCAAATTTGCCCCATTTGGGTGTGAGCAAAAACACGGCGTTTTTGTGTGTGTCCCTTTAAATGCAAATGAGCTGCTGCTCCCGCCCCCTTTCCAGAAGAGGGCGGAGCTTTAACAGCTCACGCTTAGGTCGCTCAACAACAACAAAGCTGGAGAATCTCACGCAGACAAAATGAGGATTGTCAGTAACGGTGTTCAGCCTTACATTGTTCAAACCGGAGTCGACACTGATGGAGAGACTCAGGAAGAAGTTACAACTTTTAGAATGAAACTGGACGTTTCTGAATGGTTAGTGGATAAATTTATGTAGTTGCTGTGGAGTTGATTCAACTCATCCACTAGCATGTGTCGTCATGTTAATCTTTTGTGTTGAATTGACCCTCGTTTGTGAAGCAGTCCGGCGTAAAATGATGGCAACAACACTCCACTACAACAACTCTTCCTCTTCTCTAAAGCAGCCCAACATGGCCTCTCCCCTTTGTTGTGTGTTCTTGGGGGCGGGGTTTATGTAAATTTTAGGGTTTGTCAAGTCAAGTCAAGTCACCTTTATTTATATAGCGCTTTTTACAATGTAGATTGTGTCAAAGCAGCTTTACATTGATAACTGGTACATTGTTTGACTGCACAGCAGCTCTTAAAGAATAGTGTCAATGCAGGCAGATCAAAAGCACTGTTGAATATCAAAATGTCAAGTCAAGTGTCCCCAACTAAGCAAGCCAGAGGCGACAGCGGCAAGGAACCCAAACTCCATCAGGTGACATCAGGTGGCAGACAAGTGGCAAATTGGTGTTAAAATGGAGAAAAAAACCTTGGGAGAAACCAGGCTTAGTCGGGGTGCCAGTTCTCCTCTGGCCAACAGTGCTTTGTTACAATTCAGGTTGCTATCATAAGTCCAATAGGATCGCAACATTAAAAGTATTTATTTCAGTTCCATCCAATTGAGGATCGTATTCATCACGCCGGTATGGACGGTTGTTGAGGAACTGTGTCGTGGCTGTCGTGTCGATGAGGCCTTCACAGTGGATGATCTAGTTGACTCAATCTCTGCTGATACTTCAGGGCTGCGTTGTGGTCGTGTCAAGGTGCAGGTCCTTGGTCTCACCTGGATACGGCCCGGATCCGGTTGACTACGGTGAACCTCGGGATAAACAGAAAGACTAATATTAGCGTAGATGCCATTCTTCTTCTGATGTAACGAGTACATCAGGTGTTATAGGAAGTGTTCCCGGTTCCGGCTGACCTAATTTATGCAGCCTAATAATCCTTTAACGGATTTGGAAATATAAATTGGTAATGTGTTATGTGTATGCCAGGTTAAAGAGATGCGTTTTTAGTCTAGATTTAAACTGACAGAGTGTGTCTGCTTCCCGAACAATGCTAGGAAGATTGTTCCAGAGTTTAGGTGCCAAATAGGAGAAGGATCTACCACCTGCAGTTGATTTTGATATTCTAGGTATTATCAGCTGGCCTGAATTCTGAGATCGCAATAGACGTGAAGGACTATAATGAATTAGGAGCTCGCTCAGGTACTGGGGAGCTAAACCATTTAGTGCTTTGTAAGTAATTAGCAAGATTTTAAAATCTATACGATGTTTAACAGGAAGCCAATGCAGTGTTGACAGAACTGGGCTAATATGGTCATACTTCCTGGTTCTAGTAAGAACTCTAGCTGCTGCATTTTGTACGAGCTGTAGTTTATTTATCAGGCGAGCAGAACAACCACCCAGTAGAGCGTTACAGTAATCTAGCCTTGAGGTCATGAACGCATGAACTAACTGTTCTGCATTTTTCATTGAGAGCATATGTCGTAGTTTAGATATATTTTTAAGATGGAAGAATGCGGTTTTACAGATGCTAGTAACATGGCCTTCAAATGAAAGATTGGTATCAAAGAGCACACCTAGGTTCCTAACTGACGACGAAGACTTAACAGAGCAGCCATCAAGTGTTAGACAATATTCTAGGTTATTACGTGAAGAAGTTTTTGGTCCAAAAATTAGAATCTCTGTTTTTTCTGAATTTAGTAGTAGGAAATTACTGGTCATCCAATTTTTTATATCAGCTATGCACTCCGTTAATTTTGTGAATTGGTAAGTTTCGTCAGGGCGCGAAGAAATATAGAGCTGAGTATCATCAGCGTAACAGTGAAAACTAACGCCATGCTTCCTAATGATATCTCCCAAGGGTAGCATGTACAGAGTGAACAGTAACGGTCCTAGTACTGAGCCTTGTGGTACTCCATATTGAACTTGTGATCGATATGACATGTCTTCGTTTACTACTACAAACTGATAACGGTCAGATAAGTATGATTTGAACCATGACAATGCAATTCCACTAATGCCAACATAATTTTCGAGTCTATTTAAAAGAATATTGTGATCAATAGTGTCAAATGCTGCACTAAGATCCAGTAACACTAATAGAGAGATACAACCACGATCTGATGATAAGAGCAAATCATTAGTAACTCTAATGAGAGCAGTCTCAGTACTATGGTACGGTCTAAATCCTGACTGGAAATCCTCACAGATACCATTTCTTTCTAAAAAGGAACATAGCTGTGATGATACTGCCTTTTCTAGTATTTTTGACAGAAAAGTGAGATTTGAGATCGGCCTGTAATTGACTAATTCTCTAGGATCAAGTTGTGGTTTTTTAATAAGAGGTTTAATAATAGCCAGCTTAAAAGTTTTTGGTACGTATCCTAATGATAAAGATGAATTGACGATATTGAGAAGAGGGTCTATGACCTCTGGAAGCATTTCTTTCAATAGCTTAGTCGGTATAGGGTCTAACATACATGTTGTTGATTTTGATGATTTAACAAGTTTAGACAATTCTTCCTCTCCTAAAGCAGTAAATGAATTGAATTTTTCCTCAGGGACACTACAATGCACTATCTGACACGATACTGTAGTAGACGGTTGCATGGTTATTATTTTTTCTCTAATATTATCAATCTTGCAAGTAAAGAAGTTCATAAAGTCATTACTGCTGTGCTCTTTGGAAACATCAGAAGTTGAAGCTTTATTTCTTGTTAATTTAGCCACTGTATCAAATAAATACCTAGGGTTGTGTTTATTTTCTTCTAAGAGTTTAGAAAAATAGGCAGATCTAGCAGATTTTAAGGCCTTTCTGTACTCAATCATTCTCTCTCTCCACGAAATACGAAATACTTCTAGTTTTGATTTCTTCCAGCTGCGCTCCATTTTTCTGGCTGCTAACTTTAGGGCCCGAGTGTGGTCATTGTACCATGGCATTGGATTAATTTCCTTAATCTTTTTTAAACGCAAAGGAGCAACTGAGTCTAATGTGCTGGAAAAGACAGAGGCAATAGTTTCTGTTGCAACATCGAGGTCTTCTAAGCTGTCTGGTATGCTAAGGCGATGAAAATGATCAGGAAGATTATTTATAAAGCAATCTTTAGTGGTAGAAGTGATGGTTCTACCATATTTATGGCATGGAGGCAGTTTAGCCGCCTTGACTAAATGTAGTATACACGAGACTAGATAATGATCTGAGATGTCGTCACTCTGCTGCAGAATTTCAACAGCATCAATATCGATTCCATGTGACAATATTAGATCTAAAGTATGATTATGACAATGAGTGGGTCCTGACACATGTTGTCTAACACCAATAGAGTTTAGAATATCTGCAAATGCCAATCCTAATGCGTCTTTTTTATTATCTACATGAATATTAAAATCACCAACAACAAGGACTTTACCTGCAGCTAGTACTAACTCTGATAGAAAGTCAGCAAATTCTTTGATAAAGTCTGTATTGTGTCCTGGTGGCCTGTATACAGTAGCCAGCACAAATGTCAACTTACATAATGTTACGTAAAGTACCATAGTTTCGAAGGAATTATATTTGAAAGACTTCTGACTAATACTGTAAATATTACTATAGATTACAGCAACACCTCCCCCTTTGCCTTTCTGACGGGCATTGTGTCGATAATCATAACCTTGAGGACTAGACTCATTTAAAGTAATGTAATCGTCCGGTTTTAGCCAAGTTTCTGTCAAACACAGCACATCTAGATTATTATCTTTGATAATATCATTAACAATAAGTGATTTTGAAGAAAGGGATCTAATATTTAACAACCCGAGTTTTATCATTTGTTTAGCATTATTATCTCTATTTTTTATTTGTTGAACATCAATTAAATTTTTACCATTAAATGGGTTTGGAAGTTTTTTGTTTTTACTAATTCGGGGTACAGACACAGTCTCTATTTGAAAATATCTAGGTGTAAGAGTTTCTATGTGTTGAGAGTTATCTGAATTTTCTGACTTCTGTAACGTGAGGCAGCTAGCAGACGGTCGGTTTAGCCAGTTTGTCTGCTGCTTTCTGACCTGGGCCCCAGTTTGTCATGTTTCAGTTCTAAGACTATGTGCCATATTACTAGAGAGAAGAGCAGCACCATCCCGGGAGGGATGAATACCATCTCTTTTTAACAGGTCAGGTCTGCCCCAAAAACTTTTCCAATTATCTATGAAACCTATATTATTTTGCGGACACCACTTAGACAGCCAGCCATTGAGTGATGATAATCTGCTAACTATCTCATCACTCCGACGAACAGGAAGGGGGCCAGAGCAAATTACTTCTCCTGACATTGTACTTGCGAGTTCACACACCTCTTTAATGTTAATTTTAGTGATCTCCGACTGGCGAAGTCGAACATCATTAGTGCCGACGTGAATAATAATCTTAGAGTATTTACGATTAGCATTAGCCAGCACTTTTAAATTTGCTTTGATGTCAGGTGCTCTGGCTCCCGGCAAACATGTGACTATGGTGGCTGGTGTCTCTATTTTCACGTTCCGTGTAATAGAATCGCCAATAACTAGGGCACTTTCAACAGGATTCTCAGTGGGTGTATCACTGAGTGGGGAGAACCTGTTTGATGTTCTTATTGGAACGGAAGAGTGGTGTTTTTCGCGGCTAGGCCGCCTCACCGTTACCCAAGTGCCCTGCTGCACGGGCTCTACAGCCGGAACCAAACAATGTACAGAGTTCACTAAGCTAGTCGCATCCAAAACAGTATCTGAAGCCCTTGCATTCTTACTATCCTCGATTAAAGTTTGGATGCGTGTCTCTAATTCTGAGATTCTCTCTGTCAGCCTGACTATTTCCCTACATTTATGACATGTAAATCCCTCATCACTGACAGAGAGAGCTATGGTAAACATGTGGCAAATGGAACAGGTAGCAATGCTGGGAGAGGATGACATGACTCACCGTGTTTGTAGACTGATCCGACTTACCACAGCTGTTTGAAGAACGCGTTGAAAAAGGAGCGCGCGAGCGACTGTTAACAAGTTGACAAGCTAGCGCTGCAAATGCAAATGCGTTGTAACAGCGATTTAGATTCAAATATTACAAGCTAGCGACGTCAGATTAGTGTGGTAGGCAATATTACATATACGGTAATAAAAAAATAAGCAACAATGAATAAAAGTAAGAGATTCAAAACAAAGCTATACGGAGTTACAGACGCAAACCAATCTGAGCAGCGAGGCAGACAGGAGCAATCGACAGGGATGTTAATTTTTGTGATGTCACTAACCCCGGAAGAAGCTCGTTGTAGTCTCTATACCAGCCATTTGTAGTAAATTAATCTCGTTTCAAGATTTTTATATATATTTACTGGAAAACAAGTCAAAAAAGACTTTAAAAACTGTGTGTTTCAGATCACATGACCTTCTGTAACACCCATATTTGGACAATAAACACTCCCATATTTATTACAACTACAGTGATACTGTAACTCATACCTTGGTTAGAAAACTAATGACTGATTTCTTATGATTATATGTTAATAAGTAGAATTTCAACTAATAGAGTCCAGCTAGAGCGTGAGTTGCTGTATTGAGGCTCTCCGCAGCAGTTCAGGATGGTTTAGGAGGGATTCTTTCTCTTCAACCGTCCTCAGCAGGTTGTGCGGCCACATAAAGGCCGTCTTTGTGAGGGTCAGTGATGCCACGGCCCCTGCCTGCACTTCTTTATGTCTGGCTTGAAAGAGGAGTCTTGTGTTAAATCAGAGCTGCGATTGGACGACGCAAGAGACAGAGGAGGATGAAAGGGAAGATGGGACGTGTTTGGACCGTGCCAACTGTCCCAGTTTGTAGGAAAATACCAAGCGGACGGCTGGTGACGTTATGCTTCCCTGAATGTTTATTGCTCATAGGTTGCTCTTTCATGGCTCATTTCTTTATGAGTTCATTTAATGAAGTTCTCAGGTGCATTTAATTTATAAATCAACTTTAATGTCTCAGATTTTTCTGCTCAAACAGGCCCAAATGAGTCTCTAGTCATCATCAAAATGAATGAGAAGATAATTTGATGAGAAATGTTTGAGATCTCTGAGCACAGTTTGAGATATTAATGTGATTTCTCTTCCCTGCATGAACATGTTTTGGTGTGTTTGTGTCTGTTCTGCTGAATCGAGAGGATGAGGGTGTTTTTGCCTTTGTTATCTCCTCGTAAGCGCTCTTTTGAAACAGACAACAGTGGAGAACAAATGCAGTGTGTTTATCTCTGAAGCGATTGTTGTCACGAGATACGGGTGAATGTATGTCGCAGGCCTTGCATCCGTCCGCAGATCTCTTGATTGTGACCAACAGGCAGATCGTCCTCTAATTGTCTCCAGAAATGCAGTGCAGTCACCAACGACGTCTCAGTTTGACGTCTAGTGCTGTTTGTTATTAGTTTGATATGAGAATCTGTGTAATATAGTGAATATTGTCATTGTCACTTCTAAATGTGAATGTATGATTTTAGCGTGGTGTGAGCTTGTGAGATATATTTAATAATATAAAATAATATATAAAATAAGCAAGTAAACAAGATCAAAATGTTAATAAAATAATAATACCTCAGTGATACTAAAATAACTCTGGTGATTTTCTGTGGTTTTACAGTCTCTGTCAGTGCTGATCTCAAGTCTGGCTTGTCTCGAGATGTGTTGAGAGATGCGTTTCCATAATAAGGGCTGTTAAAGTGGTTCATCTTGACACCTGGATGTGGATCCATTTACTCTCTCTGTCATCAGAGAAGCTCAAAACCACGTAGAGTTTATGTAGAGTCAGAGTCAGATGTGGAGCCGAGCGAATGTCATCATGTGTGAACATCTTTAAGGGGGGGTATATGTAAGAATTTTCATGTATTAATCACATTTTATTGCAAACATGTGAACAGCTTGTAACGAAAGTTAAGAAAATGAGACTTTCCCAGACTTCCTAGTTTGTCTATGAAAGCCTGTAGACTGATTTTAATGTGAAGGACTCGGGATTTTTGCTCGGAAAATCAAAACGATGTGACGTTTACTTACCGTTTAATGAAACATGAAACGAATGCTTATACAATGTTCAGGATAATGCTGAAAGAGCCGTTCTGTACTTTAATGTCAATGTGTCATGCAAAGAGAAGGGATTAATTCAAACTATAGTCTCACAGAGCCAGATCTATATATTCTATAGTCTCAAATACAGCCTACTTTATAATCAAACTATCATAACAGTGTAATTTTAATGACCTCATCTGTCGACATGATGCCGGAGAGCTGGTACAAACATATCAACATCACTATGATCAGATGCTTTCTGAACTTCTGTTTTCTTACTGCTGTCATTTTTGTGTGTTTATTTTGTTATTGAGAGGAAAGCCTGCATGTCAGGACAGCGTCAGGATATTCATTAACAGTATATCACTGCAAAGGGAACTTTTTTTTACTTCTAAGTGAAGAACGAAAAACATCTTTGACTTGAGTTTATCGGTGCATTGAATCACGTTCAGTCTCTTGTTCAGTCTCTTGTACGCTATGTACGCAGTTTTATGAAATTTCAGGTCATAAAAAAGTTTTAAATATCTCACATGGCATAACAAACATCTTAAAGGGGTGGTTGATTATGATTTCACTTTTTTAACTTTAGTTAGTGTGTAATGTTGCTGTTTGATCATAAACAACATCTACAAAGTTACGACGCTCAAAGTTCAATGCAAAGGGAGATATTTTCTTTTAAAGAAATCACTTTTTAAGGACTACAACAAATGGCTGGTAGGGACTACAATTAGCTTCTTCCCGAGTTAGTGACATCACTAACCCTAAAATTTACATAAACCCTGCCCCCAAGAACAAAGGGGATGAGGCCATGTTGGGCTGGGAGCAGCAGCTCATTTGCATTCAAAGGGACACACACAAAAACGATGTGTTTTTGCTCACACCCAAATAGGGGCAAATTTGACAAGCTCTAATAAATGATCTGTGGGGTATTTTGAGCTGAAACTTCACAGACACATTCTGGAGACACCAGAGACTTATCTTGTGAAATGGGCATAATAGGTCCCCTTTAATTGTTATAAGAAGTCTTAAATTTGGGGACCGAAAAACAAAAATTGCAATATCAGCCTAATGTGAATATTGTACCTCAAAAGATGATTATTTAATTCATTAAATTAAATAAATGTGATCAAATAATCTGATTAATTGTCCTTGCAGCCTAATGTGTTCCTAAACTTGGCAAAAAATGAAGCGTCAGGTGATGCTTTGAGATGTTTAGATCGGAGCTGCTGATGAAGATGCTGGCGTTTATCTGGCTCTTCAGGTCATGTGTCTGGCATTGCTGCGCTGGTGGGCAGATGGAAAGAGATGAGGGTTGAGGGCGATACGGGTCGATTCATCTCGTCCGTCTGACGTTCAGAAGACGAGTGTGTGTTTCTCTCTTATGAATGCACTGCTTTGGTTGGTGTCAGTTTTTGACATTTTTCTGTTTAGCAGTGTCAAGTTTCATGATTTTCACCAGATGGATGATAAAACAGGTGGAAGAATCCCACGGACTGAAAAGCGTCCAGAGGAGTCAGACTTTGTGGCTTTTGTCCAAACTATGATAAAAACAGAAAGTTGACAGACAGATGGAAAGTTGACAGATCGCAGGTGAAGCTCGTGGAGACATTGCATCAGTCTTTCGTCTCTAAACGCAGAGAAACGTCTGGATCTTTACATGACCTTCACCATCATCTCCTGTGATGTTCTCTGTCTCGTGAGCGATAGATTGCTCTTAATTACTAGTCTGCATGTTTTCAGACATTACCTGATGAAGAAGCACGTCTGCTCGCATCGCAGTCGCTCAAGAATGTTAATGAGTTTGATGAATCGCTTGTTTCTCTACAGACATTTATGATGAATTGTGTTGCTGAATGTTTGTAAAGTTTCTTATTGTCATTGAAAAGCGGACCTGAAAAACTCTTCATCTGGTTTCAAGTAAAAATACTGAAACAAGTATTTGTTTTAAGCAATTGTTGCTAAATATATTTAAAAATGTATTTAATTTAAATATTTAAATATATATTCGAATTATTAATTTATTTTATGTTTGCCAAATATATTTTAAAATGTATTTAAATATTTATTTTTATTATTTATTTATTTATTGTATTCTATTTTTGCTTAATATATTTTACAATTTTTGTTTATTAATTTATTTATTTAATTTTATTCATTCATTTATTTTTGCTAAATATATTTCCAAATGTATTTAAAATATCTATCTATTTATTTTATTTATTTTATTTATTTATTGTTTTTATTTTTGCTAAATCATTTTTAAATACATTTTAAATATTAATTGTATTTGTTAATATATATTTATTTGTTTTTCTAAATGTTAAAAAGTGTATTTATTTAATATTTAATATTATTTATTTTTTATGTATTAATTTAGACATTTACTTTTTCATTTATTTATTTTGCTGAATATATTTTAATATATATATTTATTTTGCTGAATATATATATATATATATATATGTATATGTTATTTTTTATTTTATTATAAATTTGTAAAATATGTTTTCAAATATATTTTAATTCTTATTATAAAATAGATCAACCCTATTCTGGTCTCTGACTGAATGAGCCTCCAAGTGTCCATGTCTACAGTGTGACCTACAGTGAATGTGTTGTACTACTGTCCTGCTGACTTCAGTTAGAGTTCAAGTCTCATTCTGATTTATTGGTTTCCATCAATGATCTCAGTGTTTAGATCAGCATCAAACTTTGTGAAGAAGTCCAGGCTCGTGTCAAAGGTCACGTCAACAGCCGCTGTCATGTTCGCCCCGCTGCTCTCGTTGTCTTGTCAGGGTAGTTTACACCAGTGTGCTGTTAGAGAGGAGTTGTGTGCCGTCCGGTCTGTGTGAATAAACACAAGGCAGATGTCCTTGTAAAGCATGTGTGTTTGGAGGACGTGCTCTTCAGTCTGTGTCGTTTTCATTTGCGTCAGGCGATGGAATTTGTTCAAAGCGTTCGGTTCGTACAATGATGATGATGATGATGATGATGATGATGGGAAGTGGCCTAAACCAACCTCAAAACACATTAAAACCCAGTGTAATCCATGAGACATTTCCCCTGAACAGTTTGTGTGGCACCATTTCAGTTCTCTTACCCTAAATCTCACTGGGATCATGCTGTACTCAGATCAGTGTTTACTATCATTCATATATTTATATATACTTAACAATATACTTATTATTAATAAGTAGTAGTAGTAGTATTGTGCCCTTGTTATTATTTTTATTATTATTATTTAGAATATAATGTAATATTTAAAATATAATAATGTGTTTTTGTCATTTTTATTAGTTTTATTTTTTTTAAATTATATCTATATATATATTTATATATACTTAATAATAAAGTATTATTATTATTATTAATATATTGTAACATTTATAATATTATAATGAAACTCTGAAATGCATTTTTTATACATGTAACCAATATGTTTCAAAATAAAACATCAACATCTAGTATCATTTAGTAGTTTTCTTTTTTTTTTTTAATTTTATTTAAAGTTTTAGTAATTTTGTTGTGTGTTTTTTTTATATATATATATATTTTTTTTTAAATGTCTATAGTTTTGTTATTTTTAATATTTATTAATAGTATTATTATTAATAATAACCATTACAGACATTTCTGTTACTTTAAATTATATATAATTTAAAGTAACAGAATTGCCTGTAATGGTTGTAGTTTTAGTGAACTCGTATCACAGATGCGTGTGAACGCTGCTCCTCCACTTCATTGATCTGCCGTTCATTCATTCAGAGGAAGTAGACAGTGTGGGGCTGATGGGACAGGAAGTGGCTCTGCCGCCTCAAACACAGCAGTGCCTCTTACGGGCGTCAGTCCAAAACTTCCTGCAAAGCTCTTTCTCTGCTCCTCTTTCTGTGTTTTTTCCCCTGGGCCGTTCACAGATTTCTCAGTTGAGTGAACGCTTGTGTTTGGTGTGTGTGTTTGGCAGCGCTCTCGAGATCAGAGCTGGAGAATCAAGTCCTCTGTTTGTGTACTTGATCCAGATCTGAAGAAACGTGTTTTATATCTCAGAGTACCGTGGTAATGCCATCAGTGCTGCAGTAGTTTTTGTCATGGTTTCAGCTGTCATCGTCTCAGCTGATCCGGAATCAGCTGCTGCCGTCAGACGTGGCTGTTTTCCAGCATGTGCCTCTCTGACATAATCCCACATGCGGTCGTATATCAGCTGCGGTTCAGCGTCTACATCAGTGCGCTCCACTCCTGCTGCAACACTCCTTCAGTCTGTCAATCAACTGTTGCTTTTATTCATGTTTGATTTATAAAAAAAAAAAAAAACATTTTCATCATATTTCATTATAATATTATAACTATTACAATATAGTTACAAAATATATGTATAATATATATATAGTTATTGTTATTATTATTGTTATGTTGTAATATGTAGTATTAATAATGAAACTGAAATATTAAATGGTAATGTTTATGTGAAATATTAAATATTAATTATTTATATTTATTTTTGTATATAAATATATTTAGAAAAAATATTATTATTATTATTAATATATTGTAATATTTAAAATGTTAAAATGAAACTGAGACTGACAATTTTTTTTTGTATTTGTATATGTTTAACCAATATATTTAGAAATAAAATGTATTATTATTGTTATTATTATTGCAATATGTATTATTAATAATGAAACTCTGAAATATTAAATTGTAATGTTTAAATTAAAGGTTTAAATTAAATTTAATGAAATGAAATGTTAATTATTTATATTTATTTTTGTATATAAATATATTTAGAAATACATAATAATAATTATTATTAATAATATTTTAATGTTTTATTTCTAAATACATTAGGTAAATATTACAAAATATAAATAAAATATAAATACACATTTAAATCATTGTTATAATGATACTCCGTTTAAATATATATTTAATATATATTAATATATATTTAATTATATTAAATTATATTAATTTAATATATTAATTAAATTTTTACTGTAATGCAGTAAAAGAGGTTAAGAAGAATTGTAATAATAAAAGTATATGTTATTATTAAATTGTATATTGAAAATTTATATTATTAATAATGAAACTTTTAAATATTAAATTGTTCATATTAAATATTAATTATATTTATTTATGCATATAAATATATTTAGAAATAAATGTAGTATTTATTTTATTATGTTAATGTTTTATTTCTAAACATATTAGTTAAATATTTAAAAATATAAATGAAAGGTACATATTTAAATTTTTGTACTGCCTTTAAATATACATTAATTTAATATATTAATTAAATTTTTTACTGTAATACAGTAAAAGGGTTTATGAAGATTTGTTTCTTTTCCCACAGAACATCACAAGAACAATCACATCAGTCTCCATAGCAACAGAACTCTGGAAGAGGAAGTGATGTCGATACAGGAAACGATGCAGAAGCGTGCGGCTCATTCCAAAGATGATTCCAGCGGCTCTCATTCACGCAAGAGACGCTTCCTGTCGTACCCGCGCTTCGTTGAGCTCATGGTGACGGCCGACACCAAGATGGTTCGACATCACGGACGAAACCTGGAGCACTACATACTTACAATCATGTCAGTAGTAAGTAAATGAACATTTTATTAATTTCTCTCAGTCATAAATGAATTATGGAATTGTCCTCCATGGGATTGTGTTATTATTAGAGAAACAGATCTGTAGTTTCTCTTGTTTTTGAGCTCATAACTCTGCTGTTGGTCTCATGAGCATTCAGTCTATTAAATAGTTTTAATCAATAATTGATCCCATACCACATGTGTGTGTGATATTGATTTACTCCATAATAACTTGGCTGGACTTTTTACCCACAAGGCCGTGCTTTGATATGAACCATCAGGGGGTCTTCTGCCCACCCGCACTGCTTCGGTCCATATATTTTGAGTTGATGAGCCAGTTTTGGGTTTAAATCCAGATATAAATGAGTAAAACCTGTTCAAAACAGCATATGGACGATATTTACACCTAATAATGCTGGTGAATGCTACAGTGATGATACTTTGGTATATACCATAGTACTGCATGATAATCATGGTCATATACCATGATATTTACATGATACCCCAAGGCCCTTCAGAGGCCAAAAAAAGTATCATTAGTGCATCTGACATGGTGATATACATTAAAGATGTCAAGAATTAATTAATAAAATGTTGATCTGATTGAGTTATAGCGCGCTGATGATGTCATAGTGGTGTGGGCGTGTTCTCTCGGCCAATCAGAAGACTCCATTAGTGCGTCTGACAGTGATTTATAGTGGAGATGTTCCCCTCTGTCTGTCTCTCTGTGTAATTGTAGCCGTCTGTTTGAGGTTTCCCCTTTGGCTTCTTCTAAACACTTAGTGTTTATGGTGAACTAATGACTTCCTGTTGGATCGCCTCAGAGTTACGACAGGATTTGACCTGGAATTTTGCTCTTTATAAACTGGTTTAGGAGATATAGAGCAGGACAGTCATTTGACTTTTGGGCAGGAAATATCCTCAAACATGAGTCATTAGATGAAAGTCAACATCTGATGTGTCAAAGTGGTTTATCAGTATATTTGGAAGAGCAGTGGTTTATGGGTATTTTTGACTAAAAGCCTCTGTCGTTTCAGGTTGCTGCGATCTACAGAGACCCCAGTGTAGGAAACCTGATCAACATCATGATTGTCAAACTCATCGTCGTACATAATGAACAGGTACATCAGAAAACGTCCTTTTGGAAAGATGAATGACAAATGAGATCTCTTTAAGTTCTCATTTGTTTCTCCTAGACAGCAGTGAGATTAAATGAATACTTTTGCTTTTGCTCAGATGTTTCTCCAGAGAAAAAGACTCTAATAATCTCACACGTCGCTTCTACAGTTTCAAAAGAGATCTCAATGTCTCAAAATGTGCTTAGATTTGCTCAAGACCCCAAAGTCTGTCTTCAAAAGTCAGAAATCTCAATATGATCTCATCATTTCTTATCAAATGATCTGAGCTGACTCATTTATGTGTAAGTCTGTGGAAAACATCTGAGACCAGGTTGATACTTCAGTGAAATAATACATTAAGTGTCCTGAGACATAAACAAGCAACATGAGATCTCTTTAAGTTCTCATTTGTTTCTCCTAGACAGCAGTGAGATTAAATGAAGACTTTTGCTGAACTCTCAGATGTTTCTCCAAAGAAAAAGACTCCAGTAATCTCACGTCTCTTCTACAGTTTCAGAGTAGATCTCAAAAATGACTCAAGCTGTGCTCAGATTTGCTAAAGACCCCAAAGTCTGTCATCGAAAGTCAGAGATCTCAATATGATCTCAATCATTTCTCATCAAATGATATGAGCTGACACATTTATGTGTAAGTCTAGGGGAAACATCTGAGAAAAAGTTGATATTTTAGTGAAATAATGCATTAAGTGTCCTGAGACATAAACGAGCAAAATGAGATCTTGTTAAGTTCTCATTTGTTTCTCCTAGATAGCAGTGAGATTAAATGAAGACTTTTGCTGAAGTCTCAGATGTTTCTCCAGTAATCTCACACGTCTCTTCTAAAGTTTCAAAAGAGATCTCAATAATGTCTCAAGCTGTGCTCAGATTTGCTAAAGACCCCAAAGTCTGTCATCAAAAGTCAGTGATCTCAATATGATCTCAATCATTTCTCATCAAATGATCTCAGCTGACTCATTTATGTGTAAGTCTGTGGAAAACATCTGAGACCAGGTTGATACTTCAGTGAAATAATGCATTAAGTGTCCTGAGACATAAACAAGCAACATGAGATCTCTTTAAGTTCTCATTTGTTTCTCCTAGACAGCAGTGAATTAAATGGAGACTTTTGCTGAAGTCTCAGATGTTTCTCCAGTAATCTCACACGTCTCTTCTAAAGTTTCAAAAGACATCTCAATAATGTCTCAAGCTGTGCTCAGATTTGCTAAAGACCCCCAAGTCTGTTATTGAAAGTCAGAGATCTCAATATGATCTCAATCATTTCTCATCAAATGATCTGAGCCTACTCATTTGTGTGGAAGTTTAGAAGAAACAGAGATCAGTGAGATTAAATGGAGACTTTTGCTGAAGTTTCTCCAGAGAAAAAGACCACAATAATTTCACAAGTGTCTCTTCTACATTTTCAAAAGAGATCTCAAAAATGTCTGAAACTGTGCACAGATTTGCTCAAGACCCCAAAGTCTGCCATCAAAACTTAGAGATCTCAATATGATCTCAATTATTTCTCATCAAATGATCTGAGCTGATTCATTTGTGTGGAAGTTTAGGAGAAACAGGCTTGATACTTCAGTAAAATAATAGTGTCCTGAGACATAAACGAGCAACATCTAAGCTGTTATTCCTCTCCGATCAGCTATAATAATTTGTTTTGTACTGTATATTAAAGCGTGATTTTTTTTTTTTTCTCAGGAAGGACCGAATATAAACTTCTATGCTACTGCAACACTTCATAACTTCTGCATGTGGCAACAAAGTCACAATGTTTTGGACGACAGTCACCCAGGTCATCATGACACGGCCCTTCTCATAACCAGGTGACCTTAACTTGACTTTTGACCTCATAACCTTTGCTTTCCTAAGTCACACCTTTTTCATTACAACAGTCGATTGAACTTGATTAAAGCATAAACACTTGTGTGTATGTGTGTTGTATTATGAGTGTGTTTGTTTCTCAGGGAGGACATCTGCCGAGCAAAAGACAAGTGTGACACGTTAGGTAAAGATCTTCTTTGTGTTTCATCACATCACACTGGTTATGTTCACACTAGCATACTACAGTCCTGATGTTTTATTTCTGCAGGATGCAGTATGAATAAACAGATGAGCTATTGCATTCACTTAAACCTGTAGCGTACAGCTAGGTAAAGCACTCAAAATGCTTCGAAAATGCGAAAAAAATAGTTTGCTTTCTCTGCTTTTTAACTCATTATTTTGACTTATCAAACTGGCACTATCACAAAACATTGGTTTGAAAACGTGGCATAGCAGGTTTTTTTTCTTAATTGAATTACATTTTTTTTGGAGTCCTGTAGGTCATGTGACAGCAACTCTCGCATATCTTTTCACATATGTTTTTGTTTTTAATAATAGTAGGCCGTACAAAGGACATTTTCATTAGTGTGTTCATTAGTGTGTCACTTAATCTGGTTCCTGAAGCGAAATCTGGTTCCTGAAGCAGAAACAGACCCTACAGGAAGTCTGTCAGCTGAGCTTCATTTGACTGTCATCAGCGTGTCGTACAGGACCAGCTGTGGGTCATGAATGAGTCCTGGACGTCAGCACAGACCCAGTGACCTGTGCAGGGCCCCAGCAGGTGTTTAGGGCCTGCAATCTCATTCAAGCTGCGCAGCGATCATTCAAATGGAAAAGCAGTGGATAATATCATATTTTCTTTTTCTGTGTGTGTAAACCTGAAGGTTTGGCAGAGCTGGGAACCATGTGCGACCCGTACCGGAGCTGCTCCATCAGCGAGGAGAACGGCCTGAGCGCTTCCTTCACCATCGCTCACGAGCTGGGACACGTGTAAGTTTCCCTGAAAGACCCTCACAAAAGCACCTCTCAGAGAGCGCAGGTGCAGAACGCAATAAAGACCCGGCGCTTTCATAACAGACCAACCGACAGCCGCTGTTTACACTGCATTAAATGATGTTCTTCCTCTGTACTTTTGTCTTCTTTTCCAGTGCAAATATCTAAACTTTCTTAAAACAAGAACAAATATCTGCCAATGGAGCCAAAATAATCTTGTTTTCCTTTTGAATTAAGGTTATGTTACTTGTTTTAAGTACAAACTCACTTCATTTTGATGATTTTGTCAGTAAACAAGACTTAATATCTTCAGTCATTTCTCTTCTGCAGTAAATGTATCTTGATTTAAGAATGTTTACATATTTGTGCTGGAAAACAAGACAAAAATACTGAACATCATTTTTTTGCAGTAGATGATGAAGAGAGGCCTGTGTTTTCATCAGTGTCATATTAGTGATGTTACGTGAGCTCAGAACATCGAACTCTCTGTATAAATGAATCCAGTGTGGATCCGTGTGTGTGTAAGAATGATAGCCATGCGACCGTCGGAGGGAATTCCATGCGCTGCAGTGGGACGATGAGGTCAAACCGCCTTCCAAATCAACTTTTCCAAAAGCAAAGCCAACGTCCAAAGGAAGCCCTTCACAGCACAATACAGTAACATTTACAATCTGTCCTCCAGATGAAACACACATGCACAAAATATTTTTCAATGTTGTCAATAAAACATATTATTGGTGTACATTTTACTATTTCAGTTTTCCTGCTTCAAAATGTCACCTTTAATTCGATGTGTTACTCTTAGAAGAGAATCTTCTATAGAACCTTATAGAGTTCCGTCAGGTGCTTCATCTACAGAACCTTTTATGGGTTCTTATCATGGATTTAATTTTAATGAAATAATTTTGTTATTTTAATTCAATTTTAGGAATTAAACAGCTCGTAAACATACTTTATCACTAGAAAATGGTTCTTTAAAATTTGTTCAAGAACCCTAGAATTATATATAGAACTCTTTTTTTTCTAAGAATGTCCTTGTCCTTTCTTTGTAATAATTGTGAAGTTTACTAGTGATTACTGGACAGAAATACTGAGGAAGAACATCACGTCTTGCCGACTAATAGTGTCCAAAGAACAAGTGTGATTCCGGACCGGTGGACATCGTATAAATGATGGACAGACACAGTTATCTGAGCGAGTCGAACCCTTTTGATCAACAGCACAGATGTTCTGGAAATGAAACCGATTCAGACAGTTAAAGTATTTCATGAATGTAACATATGAAATACATTTAATGTGCATATGAAGCCTCACAGATGGAGTCTGAAGGATCTCCGTAAACACAGCTGTTTGTGTCTGATTTCACAGCTGTTTCTGGACTCTGACATCACTGCATTTCTATTTCAGACATCAGATTCATCTCAATACAGCTTTTATTTAAGGATTTTATTGCTGGACTTTTCCTTTCTGCCACAAAAAGAGGTTTTGTTTTTTGTTGACAGTCACACACATCAAGGCACTAACAGAAATACCACGGTATGAATATGGTTTTTTGGATATAAGAATTTTAGAAGATAAGAATTTTTTGAAGTATCTTAAAATAAATGATGTTCTTCCTCAGCGTTTCTGTCTTGTTTTCCAGCACAAATATCAAAACATTCTTAAATCAAGAGATTTGTTCTCATTTTTAGCATAAACTTTTTTTTTTCAGTCATTTCTCTTCTCCAGTAAATGTATCTTGATTTAAGAATGTTTAGGTATTTGTGCTGGAAAACAAGACAGAAACACTGAGGAAGAACATCATTTTTTTTTTTGCAGTGTAATGTTGGTATTTATCCAGTACCGTCACAGTTCTTGTATCCTCCTTGTTTCTGGAAGTGCATGAACTCTCTGCTGTGGATTGTGTGTGTGTGTCGCAGGTTCAACATGCCACATGACGACAGTCCGAAGTGCCGAGAGGCCGGAGTCAAGCATCAGTACCACGTCATGGCTCCAACCCTCAACTACGACACCAGCCCCTGGTCCTGGTCCAAATGCAGCCGCAAATACGTCACGGATTTCCTGGAGTAGGTGCATCTCTGGTTTCATCTTATATATGGGTCAATGACGTGACGGGTCATTTTTTTGTCCAAAGGCCTTAATAATAATGAAAAACAAAGATATGACATCCAAAGTATGTAAGGAAGTACAACTAGATCACTTTTATTGAATCCAAAAGGTTTTAATTATATTTTTCTACATATAAAGGTATTTTAAAGATTTTGAAGTGTCAAAAGGTCATTCGGTTTAACCGTCTGAAGGCCAATACAGCCATTTCATTTGTGATTAAAATATCTTAAAATGTAGTAAATGTATATATTTTTTATTCTGGTATGATTTTATATCATCATATATCAACATAGTGCAAAAAAGTATTAAAATTATGTGTAGAAGTCGTTGCTTTGTTACGAGAAAGAATGTCCGGAAAAATGAATTTCATTGATGTCATTCGGAGTAACCGATATAAAGGGACCATTTTGGATCAAGTCATGTGGTCAATATCATGTGACAGGATGTGACATCATTCAGACACCTGCAAAGGACCACATGGTCATGAAGCAAAGTAACTAACTCTCTCTTAACTATTTGAAAAATTCATGTTTTCTCTTGATCATACACATGTCCCGAAACATCAGGTCAGTCGGTACAACCGCTATAAAACATGGAAAATGTTGTAATATTTTAAAAACTTGTACTAAATATAAAATTTTGATTGTCCTTTTGCTACCTAGATATCAGTCTGTTAGCATTGTTTGAAAATATCGTTATTCGGTAAAACCAAAATTTTGGTTAAACCAAATTACTTTTTTGGTGACAGATTTTGTAAAAAATGACAAAAGCAGTTAATTGATTATAAAAACCCTTCAAAATTAATTATATCTCCATTATGTTTTTTTTTTTACACTTTTAAAAACCTTATTTGTCAATGACCCAAATATATATATATATATAAACGTTTATTTTATTTCATTTAATTAATTTTTTTTATGGTTTTAGTTTTAGTTAACGATAATAACTCTGGTTTCTAGTTGATTGGAGATTAGCTGGTTTAGGTGATTGGAGTCTGAATCAGTTGGTCAGCAGGTTAGAGCTGGTAGACCACCTTGGCTAAGCTGGTGGGGAACTAGTTTATCTGGTTAAGCATGTCCTTAAACACAACCATTTTCCCAGCAGGCTGTGTCTAATATCAGATGTCAGGTTTTAAAGTTAAACTGACCTTTGAGCAAATCCTCACCAGGTCACGCTCTTTAGAGCTCAAAATTGCTCTTCCTGTCTCACTCTCGTCTGAGTCTGTCTGCTTTCTCTCGAGGTGCCGGACAAACAGTCATTTAGTCGCCGGCGTTCTTGGCCCCTCGGCAACCGTAACTCAGGGCAACGGCTCATTGAGGCCGTCCAGAGTGGAGGGAGACGCAGCAGCTTCCCTTTAAGACAGGAAGTGTCAGTTATAATTAGATTTCCCCTGAACGCGACCCTTTGATCTGCTCTGTGCTCCAGTGACTCCGTCAGTGAGAGGCCTGTTGATCAGGGTTAGTATCATGACCAGGTTACGTGCTCTTGTTTTCCAGTACAAGTATCTAAACAATCATAAATCAAGATACATTTACTGGAGAGGCAAGTCTTGTTTTCTGAATAATGCATCACAATTAAGTGAGGTTTTGCTTAAAACAAGAAAACCCACTGGCAGATACTTTTTATTGTTTTAAGCATAAACTTAATTTTGATGCATTATTCAGAAAATAAGAAAAAACACCAATCAGGCATAACATTATGAGCACTAACCGGTGAAGTGAATAATGATTATCTTTTAATCATGGCCCATGATGAAAATGGGTGGGATATATTAGGCAGCAAGTGAACATTTTGTCCACAAGAAGTTAATGCTGGTTCTGATAGAAAGTCAGAATACACAGTGCATCTGTTTGTTGCGTGAATAGACACAGACCAGTCAGGGTGCCCATGCTGACCCCTGTCCACCGCCGAAAGAGCCAACAGTGGAGCATCAGAACTGGACCACGGAGCAATGGAAGAAGGTGGCCTGGTCTGATGAATCAGCACAATATTAGGAAGGTGGTCATAATGTTATGCCTGATCGGTGTATATATTAGTTTAGTTTTCTAGTTTAACGTCAGAGAATCGTGAACTTGCGAATGTGTTGTTAAATTATCAAAATCATTACCTTAAGCAAATTATTTTACTAATAGTCATAGAGTAATTAAAAGCATTTTTTAGACTACATTTGTGGGTAAAATCTTATCTTTTCCTCAATCATTCTGTTTCACTCAGAAATGCATCAGTAAAATGGATTATAAACATGTTTATGTTGACTTTAAGACCTTTGGTAGACAGTTTTGGTAATTTCTTCTGTAGGAGGACAGTTTTAGTGCTCAAATGTTACTCTTATTGGAGTTAGATATTGTTGAGATGTTTGAGAAAATACTGAGATTTCTTCTTATTTTGGTCTTTTTCTCAGGAGAAACATCTGAGAGCAAAAGTCTCTGTTTGCTCTGCTTTCTATCTCATGGCGTTATGTGAGAAAATGTTTAAAATCAGTTTTCTTGATAGAGATATGTTGATAAAAGGAAAGCATATGCATTCTCCCAGCGATGTGAAGCATTGAAAGTCATCCAGAGCAGCAGAAACCTCAAGTGCATCTGTGTTTTGACTGTCCGTTCAACCTCAAGAGCTCTTCAAGACGCAACACTCTCCTGTGAGGAGATTAAACTGAACACACACACTGAAACACTGCATGCAAGCACAATCATACGTTACTATTACACTGCAAAAAAATGATGTTCTTCCTCTGTATTTCTGTCTTGTTTTCCAGCACAAACATCAAGATACATTTACTGGAGAAGAAAAATGACATGACTTAAAGATATTAAGTCTTGTTTACTGACATATGCATCAAACTGAAGTGAGTTTGTGCTTAGAACAAGAACAAATATCTGCCAATGGGATCAGAAAAATTATCTAAATTCAAAGGAAAAACAAGATTATTTTTCTGACCCCACTGGCAGATATTTCTTGTTTTAAGCACTAAATTTTGATGAGTTTTTTCAGGAAACAAGACTTCATATCTTCAGTCATTTTGCGTCTCCAGTAAATGTATCTTGATTTAAGAATGTTTAGGTATTTGTGCTGGAAAACAAGACAGAAATACTGAGAAAGAACATCATTTTTGGTTTGCAGTGTAGTGTTTATCATCATATGGCAATGGTTTGTCAAGCTACAGTCTAGCTGCATTTTAAAGCATAAAATGTTGCTCAGATACTCATTTTTCTAATCGTTTTATGACTTCTCAGAATCCCAAGGCAGTTTAAGTTAGTGTGTTTGATTATTAACTCAGTTCACTCGGCTGTTAAGTTGTTGTTGATGTTACAGTGATGGAGTATTTTGTCATGCAAAAATCGATTTGTTACTGGAAAAGCTGCGATTTTGAAGACAAAAACAAACTACATTTGCTGAAAAGTGCGTTGAGTTAGTAGCGTAAAAGCTCGCTTTTCTATGCACACCTTAAATGTTGGCAAAGCCTGTTACTTTCCATGGCATGATCTAACGAGAGACGCTTCTTTTACATTAAAGCTCAATTAGCTCAGACGTTCATTGAGTCTTTTAGAAGCAGCTGCTGAATGTCTGAGAAATGAGGAACGTCTTGTTCTGTCCTTGCTCTGTTCAAGGACGAATCAACTTGATTCTCATGCTAAAACTCTCAATATATCAAGTCCCTCTGCACCAAAACGCCGCTTTACTAATGAAAATGAGGTTGCTGTTGCTCGCTCAGACAAGCTCTACAGAACGCCCCATAGAAGTTAAATGTGAAGTGGTGAAAATATATGGATATTATTCTTAAATGGGCTAGAATGACGTTTGACGTCGAAAAGCCTTTAATCTGTCAAATGAACAGAGAAAACCATGGTGTCAGATGATACTAATACTAGGGTACTGAATGATTACTGTATTTATGTACCATGATATTTACTTGTTTCTCCAAGGTACCATGGTACATGTCCAAAAAACCTTCAGTAATAATAACTGTGAGTCATTTTCCTTAATAAACTCACTTTACCAACCCGCCCAAATGATCTCCAGGTGTGGACTTCATGTCTGTGCTAGAAGGGCGCAGCCTGACCTGAACTCAAAGAAACCTGCTCACTGATTAACCACAACATTTCATGAACCCAAATGTTCCTACGGCACTTTTTCGAGCAAGTACATTGGTATTATTGTGTTTTTCGCAATGCAGTATTCTTCAGAGCTCCTCGGAGTACCTCAGTAATTACAATGATATATAAATAACCTCTCTTAAAGGGATACATTCTCCAAAAATTACAAGTACTGCATCATTTACTCACCCTCATGTCATTCCAAGACTTTCTTTTTGTCTGTGGAACACAAAAAGAAGATATTTTGTCTTTTTGTCTATATAATGAAAACCAGTGGGGTCCAAAATTGTTCTTCAAAATATCTCCTTTTGCATTCACAACTTTTGTTTTTTAGGTGAACTGTCTTTGTAACTCTAGTGTAACAATGCAAATTGTCCAGTATTCATTGGTTGCAGTTCTAATCATGTGAAAGAGCCTGAATTCACACACTCACTTGAGCGTAGCTGAGAGATACTTAGAGATCTGATGGTCTCAGTTTACTGTAATCTTATCACTCTTTAAGAGCTTTGCACTAGCATACTCCTGTGAAAGGTTTTTGTCAGCCTCAGTCTTGCTGATTTTATGAACAACCTCATAACTCGAATGTGCTGATGACGAGGTGCAGAGAGACGAGAGCGTACGCTGCTTCTCTGTGCTGTCATCCTAACTCTGATGGATAAATGAGTCCCACAGAAGGACACATGCCCCTCGTGTAGTGTTCGTTTTTCCCTTCATATAGACAAAGGTGTCTTGTAGGGTGTCTGGAGTGGGAGTAAAGGGTGAGCGAGGTAATGAGAGGACAAAATCAGCTGACACAGGTGTTTAGTCTCAAAGCCAAGGACAAATTGAAACAGCAACTCACATAATTGCATAACACGGCTATTCTGAGCTTCAGTTTCCGTTCTCCCTTGCAGAAAGGTGAGCATGCGGAAGGCAAACGGAGAAAAGACTTTGTCAAGGAGGTTTGCTTTGTTCCCTCTCTGCTGAAAGAGCCATTCAGAGACGTTAAGCCCAACAATTCAATGAGCTTCAATGTACAGCTGCTCTTTTGTTGCTCCTTTATGTGTTTCAAAGGAAGGGTGTGGTGGGACATATATGTCAAGACGTAGCTGGAGCTGAAGGCATGTTGGACTGATGTGCTGAAACGTTGGTTTTGGCACCGTTGTGTTGATTCTTGGAGACCCACCATTGTTAGAAAACACTGTCTTTTCCCACATTCAAATGCAGCCTTTGTGTTGTCTAACTAAGTCCATTCAATCAGTTATCAGCAGGTAACAAAGCAGACCACCCACCGCTGCCTCCATCGTACACTTGGCCTTCAGATGCCTGGTGAAATCAGAAAGACTGCATTTGTATTATCCATTGACAACTGATGCAAAATAACAACAAATGATTTATGATAGTAGAAACCAAGGGGCAGAAACCAAGAAACCAGAGTTGTCCTTGATGAAATGTGTTGATATCTGTATGTTTTTTTCTTCTCAGCACTGGTTATGGTGAATGTCTCCTGGACGAGCCCTCGGGCAGGACGTATAACCTTCCCAACCAGCTGCCAGGTCAACTCTACAACGCCAACCGACAGTGTGAACTCATGTTCGGTCCCGGCTCCCAAGTCTGTCCGTTCATGGTACGACATCTAAATATACTTTGACAATGGATCCCAAATGTATCAGTGACACCTTAACTCAGTGACCACCCTGTTAGTGAGAGATCCAGTGTTGCTTTGTGCATTGGTCTGTCATCCTTTTGGGAGGCTGTTTAGTCATTTAACGACCAGGGAAGTCTTTAGGGAACCCAACTGTGTCTTTAACCTCCTCTTAAGTTCTCCCATTGTTCCTCATTTCTTCTGGTCATTGGGTTCTTGAAGTCTCAAAGCTCATTAAACTAACCATTTGAATCCATTGTCTATACTAGTGACTACGGTTGTCAAAAGTACCAACTTTGGTAACAAGTCGGTACTGAAATTTTAAAAACATGCCGATACCAGCATTTTGATCGCTGTTGAGCGGATTCTTAAACACCTCTGATTGCCATTATGTTCACACGCTCAACAGATATTTCTGTGATTGGCTACAATAATCAACACTTCAAAAACATGTTGAAAAATAGACGTCTTTGAAGCTCATCACCGAGTGCTTATACAGATACACACGGGAGCGTTTGAAAGCAGGCTATATATTATATATTAGGGATCTGCTAATAGACAGATCTGCCGATAGACGCCTGCTTTCAAACACTCAAAAGCGTTGACATATCAATCACAGACATATCTGTTGAGCGTGTGAACACAATGGCCAATCAGAGGCATTCAAAATGCTAAGGGGAAATGCTGCTATCATCACATTTTTAAAGTTTCAGTACCGACTTTGTACCGATGTTGGCATTTTTGACATTGGGTTCTTGAAGTCTCAAAGCTCATTTAACTAACCATCTGAATCCATTGTCTATACTAGTCACTAGGGTTGTTAAAAGTACCAACTTACAGAAACCTTACGGTATCAACTTTGGTACTGAAATTTTAAAAATGTGACGATACCAGCATTTTCCCCTAACATTTTGAGCGCTGTTGAGTGGATTATTAAACACCTCTGATTGGCCATTGTGTTCACGTGCTCAACAGATAGGTCTGTGATTGGCTACAATGATCTACGCTTCAAAAACGTTGTAAATAGACATCTTTGTTGCTCATCACCGAGTGCTCACACAGATACACACGGGAGCATTTCAAACGCTCAAAAGCGTTGATCATTGTAGCCAATCACAGACCTATCTGTTGAGCGCGTGAACACAATGGCCAATCAGAGGTGTTTAAGAATCCACTCAACAGTGCTCAAAATGTTAGGGGAAAATGCTGGTATCGTCACATTTTTAAAGTTTCTGTACCAACTTGGTACCGAAGTATGCATTTTTGACAACCTTACTAGTGACGTAAATGTATTTAGGTTTGTACCCAATCAAGAGAACTCTCAAATACTTGAGAAGGGTTTGATTTAACAATATTCAAGTCATTATTTCTTCAGTTCTTCTGTTGTTCATCATTTCTTCTGGTTGTTGGGTTCTTGTAGTCTCAAAGCTCATTTAACTAACCATCTGAATCCATTGTCTATACTAGTGCCCCAACTGTATTTAGGCATGTACCCAAGTCAAGGGAACTCTCGGGTACATGGGAAGGGTTTGATTTACCAATGTTCAAGTCATTGTTTCTCCAGTTTTGACTGAAGTGACTCTTGCCGATTGCAGAAACAGTGCAAGCGCCTCTGGTGCACCAGTGCTGAGGGCGACCATAAGGGATGTCGTACGCAGCACATGCCTCTTGCTGATGGGACCGAGTGTGGCTATGGCATGGTAAGACACTTTCCCTATGCATTCATCCCTGTGTTTTTGTCTGGCGGTCAGTCGTGCGTTAAACTGAAATGTCAAAGCTGATGAGGATGGTAATGTGAGCTTGCATAGCTGGTTTACTTCGAGAACTCATTCTTGTCTGTGACATTAGCTGCCTAAACACTGAGTCAGATTCATTTAGGGGTATTTGTTTAATCCTACATCTAACAAACTGGAACACCAAGAGCTACAAGATAGTCTGTAAAAGAAAATCAGTTGGCAGAATATAGTGGGTGTACATAAACAGGAGAGTCTGTCCTGTAAGTATTGTGATGTTAAGGTTAGCCCTTCTCTTGTTTTCTCTCACCTCTCGATTACAATGCTAATTAGCCACATTTAGTTCATTGCTGCTGGATCTTTGAGAGCTGAGAACCGAGGTGAAGTATCAAGCCTTTGAAACTGAACGCCGCCCGCAGATCACCTTGTTGTGAACCCGTGACCCCCAAACCTCTTTACGATGTGGGTGAGTGGGTCAGCGGTCAGAGGAGTTTTAGAGAGTCTTGGGTTTAGAGCAACACAAAAGACGCTACTTTCAGAGAAGAGAGCTGCAGAAGGAGGGGGTCCGTTTTTCCTTCCTTTTAACCCTTTAACTGCAGGGGAAACTACAGGAACAAGCCTTTCTGAGTGAATCAAATGTTAACTGAGGTAGGCAGTACCTTAATCCAAGCAAAACAACCTCAATCAGGCTAGTGGATGGGAAAGCTGAAACCTTTCCCGTTCTCATTAACCGTGGGACTGCCGTGCAGTACGTGAAGCCCTGTGGAGGAAGGAGGGTGAGGAGCGTTTATTGGTTGTTCTCGCTGTCGTCTGATTAAAGCCAGAAGGGCATGAAAGAGTTCATGTCAGTGTTAAACTTATAATCATTGCTCATTAGCAAAACAGACCTCCCATTTTGACTAGAGCATTAATAGATGTGATAAAGCACTAGTGTTGTGGTGACTGGAATGGTTTATTAAAGCAGTGTTAGCTCAAAGTAACATCCCTACACCAACAACATGAAAAGATTCATGTGAAAAGATTAATTTGGGGAGGAATTATCTTGAGGTTTTCTTAGATGGCAATTCAAAATTAGAGCCAAACTTGCATATCATACAAAAGTGCATGTTGATATCTATTCAATTTGACAAGCTTCTACCAAGTGAGAGATCAATTTGAGCTAAAATAATGATCAGATGCATGGCTTTTCAACAGAATAGATGGGGAGTGATTCTTACTGCATTTTTTATATAAATTTTGTTGCCCAAACTCATATTATATAATTGGTTGATTGAGAACTGAATCACGACCCACCAGTTTAGGAGTGTTGTTATATATCATGCCAAGCGGAATAGTTACTGCGTGACTCTTTACAAAAACAGGGACACAAAGGGTCTTTTTTCTTGGGCTTCTACCCCTCGTGGCCCCTGCACCTTTGTTTGTGGTGCTGAGTGCCTGGTGTCACCTCCTCATGGGGCCGTTTGAAGTGGCAGAAGTTGAAAGAAAAGTGCCTCTCGGTCTCGGCTCACCTGCCTGTCTCGAGCTCTTTAATGTGGGAAGGTCCTCACGAAGGCTTGTTCAAAATATCTTTCTTTCTCTGTCTCTCTTCTCTCTCATTTATCTCCAAACATCGGTCGTTTGATCCCATTTAAGCTTGTAAATGGACCACTATGTACATAAATGCCGGCCGCTGGTACTTATAAAATGCATGAGTTCTAGCTGAGATGCAGAAGAGCGACATGATGGAGCTGCAGTGAGGATCATGGCCGTAATTGCTTTGATTCTTTGTGGTCCCCTAAACTTTCCCCCTCGTCCCTCTGCCTCTCTCTGTCCTCGATTCCCTCTCCTCCAGTTTCCCTCCCGTTTATCCTCTGTCTCTTAGAGCACTGGAGTGAGTAATGTGGTCACATGACCCCAGCGGCCTGTCTGTCATCCGGCTCAGTGAGCCTTGTGCTAACAAGGGCATCCCATCACTTGCCGTCTATAAATACCAACACCTCCCTCCCTCCCTCCCTCCGCAGTGAGAGAGTGCAGGCATGAGCCGCAGTCAATCCGGCTCCTGTCATCTCCAGGGCGAGCCGGCCTGCCATCCAGAGGCTCCTTTGAAGAGCCCAGCCGGCATGAATACGTGCTCCTGGGAGGGTTTCAAAAGCACAAGAACTGGGGGTGCACAGGGGGCTCGAAGACCCTGTTGAGAAGACCACCAGCATGGTTTTGTGTTTTAGATCCTGGCATCCCAGTCAGCAACCCTCTACAATGCGAGTAAATCACTTGTGTATGCGACCAAATTTCATGGGAGGTGACTAAAAATGCCTTTAATTAGCCAATGGCTAGTAAATTGTCTGTAATTGAGTTAGAGGCCAAAAATAAGTTTAGCGCAGATATAATTTCATTGCCTGCTGAGTTTTACGTACCGTTGCTTGGCTGAGAGCGCCCTCTATTGCTTTCCCTCGCACATGCGCACTCACCGTGAGAGAAAGAGAGAGCATATGCAGGGCTCGTTGACAGAACTGTCCTATCCTGATCGGACCAGTCCTGTGTCGTTATGAAAGTGTATCATTCGCACACATTTTTATGCCTTGCCAGTTTAAACATTCAAGTGCAAGAAGGAGCGACAGATAACGTGGTCGCGTGTGTGAGAAGTTTTGTGTGCATAAACTGCACATCCGAAGCATACTGAGCTCTCTTTCACATCTTCTTGTGTTTGAATGGACAATTTCACAAAAACTTATGTCAAAATGCCCCGTGTTGAGTACCCTAGTAAACATAGTCAGTTATGTGTTAAGTGAACGTAAACAGTCGAGAAATAAAACACACGTGTACAGTAGAGCTAGGACAATACATCGATTCTCGATTCGCAATACAATGAATCTGCAGCGATTCTGATATTTTCCGATGTATCACGATTCTCTTGAATCAATTCCGAGCTTAGTTTTTAACAGCAGATGGCACTAAGTGCTTTAGAAACACCTGTACTCTGCTTGCTTCCAATTCCTTTAATCCTAAAATAATCATTCATAAAGTTCAAAAAGGTTGAAGCTAATTACAAGGGTGTTCACAGTGGGCTACTTAGCCGAACGCACAATCGCTCTCCAGCACTCTTCTTCACGAGCATTTGAGTGTGCGGTTAAAAACTAGCCTAGAACCCCAACTGCTGTTAAAACTAAGCTCAGAATCGATTCGAGAGAGAAAATATCAGGATCGATCCAGATTCATTGTATCGAGAATCAATGTATTGTCCCAGCCCTAGTGTACAGTATCAGTATATTGGATTCATGCATTATATCTTAAAGTGACAGCAGCCTAATATTCCTGCTGCTGTCTGTGTTTTTAATGTTAACGAAATAACAAAGGACAAGGAAAAATCACACACCGCTCTTGACTGAATAACTTTTGTAACTTAAATAAGGATTCATCTCAAACTTGGTCTTTAATTCAATTGTCTAAATTGTTCTTTTCAGCAGGAGACCTGTAAGTAAAGTTAGCAGGGGGCTGGTGGAGACTATGTGCGTTAAAATGTAAACATCTGCTTAATTGAGTTTGTTTATTGGCACAGAATGGTAGTATCCCTATAAATCTACTAGTAAATGAAGTCAAATCATAATTGTGCTTGTATTTGTTTCCTCTTCCAATAAGGTTAATGACTGGAGGTACAATAGACACTATTGTGTATCTAACAGTGTATCTAACCTGTAATCATTTCAGGCGGTTAGAGAAAGAGACTGAATACGTCTGGCAATGGAGAACTTGCTAAATTAGCAAACCTCAAACTTGGTCTTTAATTGAATTGTCTAAACTGTTCTTTTCAGTAGAGGAACTCATTGACATTTAGAAGGGGGTTGGTGAACACTATATGGGTTAAAATGTAAACTAGCTGGTTAATGGAGTCCGTTTATTGGTGAAGAATGGTAGTATCCCTATAAAGATGCTTGTAAATGAAGTGCTTGTTTTTGTTACAAGGTTTTATGACTGGAGGTACAGTAGACACTATTGTGTATCTAACAGTGTATCTCACCTGTCCTTGTCTCAGGCTGTTAGAGAAAGATAGTGAAGTCTTGTAAATGTCTGGCATTGGAGAATTTGTTTTGGATCCCGGGGTCCCAATCAGGCTTCTTAACTAGCAAACCTCAAACTTGGTCTTTAATTGAATTGTCTAAACTGTTCTTTTCAGCAGAGGAACTGCAGGGAAAGTTAGCAGCATGGTGACTATGCATTAAAATGTGAACTAGCTGGTTAATGGAGTCCATTTATTGGTGCAGAATGGTAGTATCCCCATAAAGACACTTGTAATTGAAGTCAAATCATAATTGTGCTTGAATTCGGTTCCTCTTCCAATAAGGTTTTGTGTCTGGAGGTACAATAGACTCTATTGTGTATCCAACCAGCTTGGGCTCAGCAGAACCTTCAACCTGTCCTCGTCTCAGGCAGTTAGAGAAAGAGACTGGAGTCTTGTAAACGTCTGGTGTTGGAGAATTTGTTGGCCGTGGCTCTTCGGGTTGGCTGGTGTTCCTGGCAGCTCGTTCTGGGATCGTTCCTCCTCCGTGTGGATCACTTGTCACTTCTCCTGCTAATCTGCACGTGTTTCCAGCTAGACGTCCCGTATCGGCGGCCCAGGATCTGATTTTCACGAATGAGTTGCTGTTGTGGTTGCCAAGTAATCGAGGTAAAGGTGCGTTCATGCTGATTGTTGCTTGTCGAATGGCTCACGTATTTTGTTTCACATTTATTTAACCAGGCAAGTCGATTAAGAACAGGTTAGTGAAGTGTTGTAGTGAAAGCTAATGCCTGGTTTGGCTCTACATGTGTTTGGTAGTGCTTCAGAAAGACATAGATGAGCCTTTGTATGAGAAGTTATAGTTTATTAAAAACCAAAGAAGCAGATTTAAAAGTTAGGATGTGTTGTTGTCATATTTTGAAGGATTCTCCAAGGAAACCTTCTGAAGATGCCGTACAAACCTCAACATGTGGTTTGCGGTGTGACATCTGTGTGCTTGTATGTGTTTTGAGGATAAAAGTATGTTTTTGCCCAAGCGTTGTTCGATCGGTGACGGTGTGTGTATGTTGTGTACGTGTGCACCTCCTGTTCTGTGGGTTTGTTGTAGTCGCTGAAGTCTGTCATTAAGATCTAAAGGGATTTACTTCAGCAGATCAGCTGTTCAGTTCACATGTCACACTGTACATGTCATTTATCAACAGTGAAAGAACATACAGCAGTCATCATGTGCTGTTTTGTCTCATTTGTTCATTTTTTTTTTTTGGATCCTGATTGTACTTCTACTATCAGACGTGCTTCTAAACCTCTTTTAAAACGCCTTACATCGGACGCTTATGAATCAATGTTTTTGGCATAAGAATTATCCTTAGACCGGAAGTATGCAAATGTCCTGTACATACTTGTGTGTGTTCAAGAGGGTGATTCAATATCTGCCATTAAACAAGATTTACATTATTATTCAGTTAACTGCTATAAACTTGTCAACAGTTTAATCCATCCATCCATCCATTCATTCATTGTTCCATCCATCCATTCATCCATCGTTTTATCCATCATCCATCATCCATTCATCCATCCATCCATTCATCCATCATTCAATACATCGTTCCATCCATTGTTCTATCCATCCATCCAACAATTTTATCCATCATCCATCATTTTATCCATTCATCCATTGTTCCATCCATCCATCCATTGTTCTATTTATACATCCATCCATTGTTCTATCATCCATCTATCCATCATTCTATCCATCCATCCGTCTATCTATAATCCAGCATTTATCATCCATCCATCCAATAAAATTTTACTTGTGCAAGACAATATTTGGTGAGAAATTATGTAGGGCTGGACTTTATTTTCTCCATCAAGATTTGATTGGATCATGAACAGTGCGCTGTGATATTATTGCCAAGTAAGAACCTATAATTGGATTATATTAATATTAATTGTTGTAGAAGCGAAGAAAGTTGTTACATTAATGACAGATAAAGGAAATAAACTTCATGCTCAGTAAGACCAGGAACATTTTGATGTCATGTTGATGTAAATCATGTGCGTGTGCTATCTGAAGCCTCCTGTGAGTGCCGTGACCTTTAACCCTGAGCTGTGAGAAGTTCTGCGTGTAAGATGATGTGTTTTGCAAATGAGCGTGTCAAAATGAGAGAGGTCGAGAGCGAGAGGTGTTTTTCCTCTGTCATTTCCGTGCTGATGGATGCGTGTTCGCCACAGCGTTCACTCAATTACAGGGCACGTTTAACCATACAGCAGATGGACCGGAGTTTCTGACGCTTCTGACAGGTTTATATTTCTGTAGGGCGTTATCATTTCCACAGAGCCGAAATTGTTAATTGTTGTTAAATTGTATAAGTTTCCTGATTTTAATTAAGTAGACATGCCTTTTGATTACCAAAGTTTAATTTAACTATTAAAACTCATTCCATAAAAACTAAAACAAACACACACAAAAAAAACTGAATCTGGGGAAAAAATAAAACCCTAAAAATGTAATATTTGTTAAACTTTTAATAAATTGTTGTTACATTGTATGAGTTTCATGATTTTTATCTGTGTGTGTGTGTAAGTCACAAATTTAAAACATGTGTTGGCAGCAGCTGGGCTGGTTTTTCTCACTCGACCTTCAAATATCTCACTGCGTTCTCAATTAAGAGCAAATCTTGACAAGCTCACAGACACCTCAGCCTGTCTCTCTCTCTCTGTCTCTCTCTGTCTGTCTCGCTCTCACCTCAGGCCTTTTCCACACCTTCAAGAGTCTAATTGAAGGTCACGACGGGCCCAGATGCTTCTATTGGCAGAACAAACAGCCCATACATATGGCAAGTGTGTGTGCGTACTCTGTTTTACCCCTCCTTTACTTTTTTCCTCGGAGCCTCTTTCAAGCTGTGATTCTCTCCCACAGCACCTTTTCAAGCTAAACAAAGGCGCTGTAAACATGAAAATGGCAGCGGGGAGTGGAATGCCTTTAAGGCTTCAGACTTTAGACTTTGACGGCTCTCATGTGCGGCACTCGGGTCTCCCGGTGGTCCGGGTCTATTCTACTGCGCCAGCGCACACACTTCGCCATTTACAATCAGTCTAACACACACACACACACACACATTGGGTTTCCTTGTTTTATGGTGACTTTCCATAGACATAGTGTTTTTTATACTGTACAAACTGTATATTCTATCCCCATACACTAACCCTACCCCTAAACCTACCCATCACAGGAAATATTCGGCATTTTTACATTTTCAGACAACATCACATAAGCTAATTTCCTCATGGGGACCAAAAATTGTCCCCACAAGGACAAGGATTTCTGATATTGCCATCTTTGTGGGGACATTTTGTCCTCATAACAGTGGGAATACCAGGACCACACACACACACACACACACACTCATATCACACATCCGATCCGTGTGGCCGTGAATGCGCATACGTGTCCTGTGGTTCTCCGTCATGCCAGCAGCGTGTTGAGTTGCACAGTGTGTGATTTGCAACATAAGTGTGAATGTGTCTTTGTGAGGTCGCTCCAGAGAAGCATTTGCATTTGTTTAGCTGCGGCTTGGAGCACAAAACACCTGTGTGTGATGCGGTAAAGCAGTTCTGTCCATATTTAGCTCGTTCTCAGAAACGTCCCATCAGACAAAACCACAATCGCACCAGACCTGCGATATTCACATCCACCCACACAGACTTCTCCCTAAAATATCTGTACTCACCCTCTCCTCTGTGTTTCTTCTCTGTCTGACATCTTACAGCGAACCTTTGAGAAACATACTGCAGATATTCCAGATGAAACAGAGCTCATGAAAAGACAGACATGTGCAGATAGATTCAGGTTTGCAGGGTCAGAATATGAACTCAGTTATGCAGTGGCACACACCAGCTAACCGCTTAGTTAACCTGTGTTTATAGAGCTCTTTTAGTGTGCTAGGGGTCATTTCTCTGACAATACACTGTAAACATGGACGTCTTTTCAGGTGCAACACAGCCATGCATGCAGCTCCAAGATGAGGAAATAAATGTTTTTTTATTTTTTTATTTTTTTTTTATTTTATTTTATTTTATTTTATTTTATACAATTGTCCCATAGTTGTTGTGGCATCATTTCATTTTTATTTTATTTTATTTTATTTTATTTTATTTTATTTTATTTTATTTTATTTTATTTTATTTTATTTTATTTTATTTTATTTTATTTTTAACAACTGTCCCACTCATTGTGATATTTTTTATTTTATTTTATTTTATTTTATTTATTTACTTATTTATTTTAATTTGTTTTTTTTAACAATTGTCCCACAGTTGTAGCATTTATTTATTTATTTATTTATTTATTTATATATATTTTCTATACAGCCAACAATTTTGCTGTTAATAACTTTATTCAAAAGTTTGTGCACTTGTTTATGAAGGTCGTTTTCCTTAAACTTTAATAATTAGCAGTCAGGCTGTAATTTTGTCAAATAATTGTTTTTAGTTGTGTATATTTAGGATGCATAAAAAGCTCGCTTTGAAACTAGCTGTGTAATTCAATGTTTGCAATGTGGTGAAAATTAAATTTTTCGTGATGCTTCTGAAAAGAAAATGACATTAACTATTACATCCACTATTAAGCATTCTTAATTTAATTTAATTTTGTTTTATAGCCGTAGTCTTTGTTTAATCCTTCCTTTCCTTCTTCTCCCAAAGCGAGGTGTATCGTGTTGCCCGGCTTTAGGATAATCCCCGAGCGCTTCGTCCGCGGGAACATTTGTGTGGTCATTAGCAGCGAGTCTCGTTTCTGAGCGGACGCTCTTGACTGTGTAATGACTGTAATTGTAAATTCCAGCAGAACGCTGTTGTGTAACGTTTTTTATTGTATCAGGTGAAAGAGAAGCCTGTAGTCAGAGATGTATATCACACGTGGAGTTATGAATGAAGCAGTCATGAGGAGCGACACCGGATCTCACGCTCGCTCTGTCCGTTTCTTTTATTCTCCCGTATAATTATGTTTCCTGTTTGGAGGGAGATTGTGTTTCTGAGACATCAAATACTGTGATGCTACAGTTTCTGATGGTAGTACTGTGGGACTTGTTACAATCATGTTTTTGGCACAAAATGTGTCATTGTAGTACCGTGGTAAATCTGAAATAAATAAAGTAAATGAATTTCAGTACCATGGTATATATTTAAGTACCACAGTATCTTCATCTGATATCATCACTTAGTAAAATAAGGTCAATAAATGCAAGAAGAGGTTTGAAAGAAAAGATAACAATGTTCCAGATGTGAATATCGGAAGAGAGGAAGGAGCGGCGTGAGCGACACGGAGAGAGAGGGAGACTGTAATGAGTTCTGTCGCTGTTATCTGCCCGCTTGGGTTTCCTTATCGCGGCAGCAGCTCGGTGCGTCCGTCTCCGCCGCATGTGTGCCAGCGACAGGCCAGCGTAACACAGCGAGACAGACGCCAGCCTGTCCTGCATTCCAGCTCCACAGCCATTGGAGCGACGGCTTCGGTTACCGCGCATGAAAAGAGCTCGAGCGCTGCCAGCAGGTCTGTGTCTGTCTGGACCGAGGGGTGGACACGTTCCCGCCGGTGACGGCAAACACAGATGAGTCACGAGAGCATGTACTGTCAGAGACTACATGATGTCCATGATGCAGTTCTGCAGCTTTCAGAGTCACTGCTCTTGAGAGGACTGTAGATCTGACGGAGCGTTTGATAGCAGCTTCAGCTCCACGTTTCTGATGTGTTGTGTGTGTGTGTGTGTGTGTGTGTGTTTGCAGCACTGCAGGCACGGCATGTGTGTGAATAAGGAGATGGACATGAAGCCGGTTCATGGTGAGTGGGGCCCCTGGGGACCGTACAGTGTGTGTTCCAGAACCTGTGGAGGAGGGACACGCAGCACAACAAGAGACTGCAATAAACCTGAGTGAGCACACACACACACACACACACACACACACACACACACACACACACACACACACACACACACACACACACACACACACACTCCAAGTAATAATAAAAAATAAAACCATCTCAAGATTAAAATCATTATAATGTCGAGAATAAACTCATTAAATTTCAAGAATAAAGTCGTTGTGTTTCAAGAAAAAAATAGTTTTTTCGAAAAAAAGTCTAAATAAAATGTGGAAACACAATGACTTTATTCTCAAAATTTAGTGACTTTATTGTCGACATTTTACTTCGACTTTTTTTCTCAAAATTTAACACGTTTTTTCTCAAAACACAACAACTTTATTCTCAAAATTTAGTTTATTTTTATTTTATTTAGTTTCAGTTTATTTACATTTTATTTAGACTTTTTTTCTCAAAATTTAATGAGTTTTTTCGCAACGCAATGACTTTATTCTCAAGTTTATTGTCGACATTTTACTTCGACTTTTTTTTTTTAAGTTTTTTTCTCAAAACACGACTTTATTCTTGAAATTTAATGATTTTATTTTCGACATTGTATTTCGACTTTTTTTCTCGAAATTTAACCAGTTTAATCTTGCATTATAATGACTTTAATCTTGAGATGGTTTTATTTTTTTGTTATTGCTTGGCCCTAATCCTCTTCTGTAATTTACTTATTATCCAATATGATATTTATTCACCCCAATATGTCATTAAAAGTATATTTAAAAAATGGCTTTACATTTCTTTAGGCAAATTATCAAATCTTTCTTTAAACTTTAGAGTGAAATATAATCTTAATGGTCCTAAAAAATAGGATTAATGTCATTTTACAAAATAATTTTGGTATTTCTGTTTAATTAAGAAGTTTGCGCACATCTACAAATTTCATTGATTTTTTTTTTCATATTAAATAATTTCTTCCTGTCAAAAGACTCCCATTATAGGCTGATCAAACACACATTCATTCTTTCAAATTGTAATAGCACAAATCTCTTTATCGCTCTCAGGCCGAGGAACGGAGGGCGTTTTTGTGTCGGCCGCAGAATGAAGTTCCGCTCATGTAACACGGATCCGTGTCCCCGCGGCCGGAGGGATTTCAGGGAAGAGCAGTGCGCACAGTTCGACGGGAAGCACTTCAACATCAATGGACTGCCGCCCACCGTCCGCTGGGTGCCGAAGTACAGCGGCAGTGAGTGTGTTTGACCTCTGACCTGTCAGAACACACACACACAGCTGGTCCTGCTTTCAGAAATGAGTGTCAAACCTGCAGCTTTTATTCTAATGGTTTTATTCAGGCACACAGACACACCCGCAGACAGTCGTCAGGACTGATGAAGGAGCCTTACAGCGGTGCTTCACAATACAAATCTGCTGAGCTCGTCAAACACTGTTGAATAGCACACATTCAGTGTCCCGACTGCATTCATGAATTTGGCAGATGCTTTTATCTGAAGTGAATGCTGTACAGTTACTCTCTGACAGATGAGTCAGAACGAGCGAGCCACACTTCATTAGCCAATCAGAAACACTCTCTGCTGCTCTGACATGTTTTTGGAGGGCAGAGAGTGAGTATCCTAAAGCTACTAACATGTTTCAGAGCTGTGAGAGTAGCTGAACTGTTTTCAAGCGCTGCAGTTTTGCCAAAGAACTAAATAATCTACATAACCAGCTTAAAATGCAAGTCCAGCTATGCTGTAGTTTTAGCTGTTCCACATTTTGTAGAAAACTGGGAACTCATCTCTTTCTCATCTCTCTCTGGTGTTTATCATCTCTTTCTCGTCATTTGTTGGTGTTTCTCATCTATTTCTCATTACTGTCTGGTGTTTCTCATCTCGTTCTTATCTCTCTCTGGTGTTTCTCATCTCGTTCTCATCATTTTTTGGTGTTTCTCTTATTGTTCTCATCTCTCTCTAGTGTTTCTCATCTCTTATCACTCTCTGTTGTTTCTTATCTCTTTCTCATTACTGTCTGTTGTTTCTCGTCTCTTTCTCATAACTGTCTGGTGTTTCTCATCTCATTCTCATAACTTTTTGGTGTTTCTCATCTATTTCTCATTACTGTCTGTTGTTTCTCGTCTCTTTCTCATAACTGTCTGGTGTTTCTCATCTCATTCTCATAACTTTTTGGTGTTTCTCATCTATTTCTCATTACTGTCTGGTGTTTCTCATCTCTTTCTCATCTCTCTCATTACTGTTTGGTGTTTCTCATCTCTTTCTCATTACTGTCTGGTGTTTCTCATCTCTTTCTCATCTCTCTCATTACTGTCTGGTGTTTCTCATGTCTTTCTCATCTCTCTCTGGTGTTTCTCATCTATTTCTCATTGATCTTTGATGTTTCTCATTTCTTTCTCATTACTGTTTGGTGTTTCTCATCTCTTTCTCATCACTCTCTGGTGTTTATCATATTTTTCTTATCCCTATATGGTGTTTCTCTTCTCTTTCTCATTGCTCTCTGGTGTTTCTCATCTCTCTTTCATTACTGTCTGGTTTTTCTCATGTCTTTCTCATCACTCTCCGGTGTTTCTCGTCTATTTGAATGTCTTCACTGTCACTTTTGATCAATTTAATGCATTCTTGCTGAGTAAATGTATTGATTTCTGTAAAAAAAAACTCATTTTTAATGTACAGAAATGGCAGAATAATACTGAAATATCACAATGGTTTCACATCTCACACTCGTCTCTCTTGTTTCTCAGTTTTGATGAAAGATCGCTGTAAACTCTTCTGTCGTGTCACGGGGACGATGGCGTACTATCAGCTAAAGGATCGAGTTGTCGATGGAACCCCGTGTGGACCAGACACGTATGACATCTGTGTACAAGGCCTCTGCCGGGTATGAAAAAAACATCTAAAAATTGCTAATACTATGGTACTTTTATATTTACCATGGTGCTGCATGATTACTATATTCATATAACATGATATTTATAAGGTAATTCAAAGAATATCATGGTACAACTATGGCATTTATCCAAAAACCATCATGTTACCACACTACATGTCTAAAATAAGCATGGTAAATATATGGTATGTGCATATGGTACATCTGTGTGATGCAAATGGAAACTGACAATCTTAGTGTGTGTGTTTGTGTGTATGTATGTGTGTGTGTGTATGTATCTTAGCAAGCAGGTTGTGACCACGTTTTGAACTCGAAGGCAAGAAATGATAAGTGTGGTGTCTGTGGAGGAGACAACTCGTCATGCAAGACCCTCGCTGGAACCTTCAACAACGCACAATATGGTGAGATTTACGTGTCAAGTGTTTTTCATCTCATTCTCATCACTTTCTGGTGTTTCTCATCTGATTCTTATCACTCTCTGTTGTTTCTAATCTCGTTTTCATCGGTCCCTGGTGTTTCTCATCTCTTTCTCATCACTCCCTGGTGTTTCTTATTGCTTTCTCATTGCTCTCTGGTGCTTCTAATCTCGTCCTCATTGCTCTCTGGTGTTTCTCACCTCTTTCTCATCTCTCTCTTGTGTTTCTCATCTCTTTCTCATCACTCTCTGGTGTTTTAGGATATAACGTTGTGGTTCGGATTCCTGCTGGTGCAACCAACATAGATATAAAGCAGGTCAGCTACTCAGGATTACCAGAAGATGATAACTACCTCGGTGAGTTCAGTACATACATTACCAGACCAGATTACCCTAGTGTTACAGTGATGGTATCAGATGATAATACCATGGTGCTCTATACATTCTGAATGGTTTCCATATTCACATGCCATGATATTTACATGGTACTTCAGTGAAGAACGCACACACAAACACATTCAGAAAAACCATAAATCAGTAAATCAGTGACATCTGATCTGTCTAGTTCTGATTCTTCTCATCCTCTGATCTGCAGCTCTGTCTGACAGTCAGTCCAACTTCCTCCTGAACGGGAACTTCGTGGTGTCCATGTTTAAAAGGGAAATCACTTTTAAGGGAGCAGAGATTGAGTACAGTGGATCCAACACTACAGTGGAACGGATCAACTGCACGCAACGGATAGAGGAGGAGCTTGTGTTGCAGGCAAGTCGAACAACATAAACGCAGCCATTCTAAAAGTGCAGTGTGACACGATTCAGCATCAAGTATCATGTACAGTGAAATGAATCAAAACCACAGCAGTTTTTGACCAATAAGATTTCACTGTGGCCTGGGCCACCCAGCATGACAAGATAAGAACAAAAACAATTTTGTTTTTGTCTGATTAGGACCACACTGCAAAAAACAAAACAAAAAAAACAAACAAACATTTTTTATCAGTATTTTTGTTTTAAGTAAAAAAGAGAGAAATATTGATCATAAAAAGATTCCGCAGTGTAATACCATTGATTTACAAGCTTTGTGAACTTCCTGTCATCTCAGGTTCTGTGTGTGGGAAACCTGTATAATCCTGACGTCAGATATTCCTTCAGTATTCCCATCGAGGAGCAGCGGGAGCAGTTTGTGTGGGATCCGACGGGCTCGTGGCAGGAGTGCAGCCGCATGTGTCAAGGTGCTGCTTTCTTTCTGTTTTTTTGCCTGCGCCTATTTTTGGTTTTCATTTTTTAAACACCTTCTAATCTCTCTCTAGTGTTTCTCATCTCTTTGTCATTCTGGTTTTTCTTATCTCATTCTCATTACTCTCTGGTGTTTCTCATCTCTCTCTCATTACTGTGTGGTGTTTTTCATCTCTTTCTCATTACTCTCTGGTTTTTCCTCATCTCTTACTCATTACTCTCTGGTGTTTCTCATCTCTTTCTCATCACTTACTGGTGTTTCTCATTTCTTTCTCATCACTCTCTGGTGTTTCTCATCTCTTTCTCATTACTTTCTGGTTTTTCTCATCTCTTTCTCATCACTCTCTGGTGTTTCTCATCTCTTTCTCATCACTTACTGGTGTTTCTCATTTCTTTCTCATCACTCTCTGGTGTTTCTCATCTCTTTCTCATTACTTTCTGGTTTTTCTCATCTCTTTCTCATTACTCTCTGGTGTTTCTCATCTCTTTCTCATCACTTACTGGTGTTTCTCATTTCTTTCTCATCACTCTCTGGTGTTTCTCATCTCTCTCTCATTACTGTGTGGTGTTTTTCATCTCTTTCTCATCACTTACTGGTGTTTCTCATTTCTTTCTCATCACTCTCTGGTGTTTCTCATCTCTTTCTCATTGCTCTCTTGTTTTTCTCATCTCTTTGTCATCACTCTCTGGTGTTTCTCATCTCTCTCTCATTACTGTGTGGTGTTTTTCATCTCTTTCTCATTGCTCTCTGGTTTTTCTCATCTCTTACTCATTACTCTCTGGTGTTTCTCATCTCATTCTCATGACTTCCTGGTGTTTCTCATCTCTTTCTCGTCACTTTCTGGTGTTTCTTATCTCTTTGTCATTACTCTCTGGTGTTTCTCATCTCTTACTCATTACTGTCTGGTGTTTCTCATCTCATTCTCATGACTTCCTGAGGTTTCTCATTTCTTTCTCATCACTTTTTGGTGTTTCTTATCTCTTTGTTATTACTCTCTGGTGTTTCTCATCTCTTTCTCATCACTTACTGGTGTTTCTCATTTCTTTCTCATCACACTCTGGTGTTTCTCATCTCTTTCTCATTGCTCTCTGGTTTTTCTCATCTCTTACTCATCACTCCCTGGTGTTTTTCATCTCTTTCTCATCACTCCCTGGTATTTCTCATCTCTCTTTCATTACTCTCTGGTGTTTCTCATCTCTTTCTCATCTCTCTTGGATGTTTCTCATCTCTCCCTGGTCTTTCTCATCTCTCTTTCATTGTTCTCTGGTGTTTCTCATCTCTTTCTTATCTCTCTCTGGTGTTTCTCATCTCTCTCTGGTGTTTCTCATTTCTTTCTCATCACTTTCTGGTGTTTCTCATCTCTTTCCCATCACTTACTGGTGTTTCTCATTTCTTTCTCATCTCTTACTGGTGTTTCTCATTTCTTTCTCATTACTGTGTGGTGTTTTTCATTTCTTTCTCATTGCTCTGTGGTTTTTCTCATCTCTTTCTCATTACTATCTGATGTTTCTTGTGTCTTTCTCATCACTCTCAGATGTGTCTCATCTCTTTCTCATCACCCTCTGGCATTTCTCATCCCTTTCTCATCACCCTCTAGTGTTTCTCATCTCATTTTTTGGTTTTCTGTCCCTAAACACCTCTGTAGTTGAAAGGCAGTCACTTACGCTTCACATGTGTGTGTTCGTCTGCAGGTGAGCGGCGACGGAAGGCCGTGTGTGTTCGTAAGAGCGATCACTTGGTGGTTTCGGAGCAGAGATGTGAGTATCTACCTCGACCCAGAGGCGCGACGGATCCTTGCAATATTGACTGTGAACTCAGGTACATGCACACAAACAGCTCTTGTGTCTTATTTTAGTGATGCACCAAAAGAAAAACTGAAAGACTGAAAAAACTCCTCAGGTGGCACGTGGCGGGCAGGAGTGATTGCTCCAGTAAGTGTGGTCCGGGTTACCGTACGCTGGACGTGCTGTGCATGCGCTACAGCCAGAGCAACAGGCTGAGTGAACGTGTGGAGAGCCGCGCCTGCGCAGACCTGCCCAAACCGCAGACGCGAGAGGCCTGTCATGGTGACTGTCTGCTCAAGAGCTGGCAGTACAGCGCCTGGTCTCAGGTGAACCACACTACAGCTCATATCCTCACTTATTAAAGTACCTCTATTATGCTGTTTTAAAGGTTGCTATTTTTGTTTTGTTTTGGAGTCTCATGCAATAGGTTTAAATGCATTAATTAATTTTCTCAAAATATCCACTGCAGCATCAGCTCTTTTCTCACAGTGTCTGAAACGCTACGATCAAGTATTCGGTCTCTCTAAACCCCGCCTTTCCGAGAGCCTGCTCTGCTCTGATTGGTCAGATGGCCCAGTTTGTTGTGATTGGTCAGAAACCAAACGCTCATTAGTATATCTGAACACACTACATGAAAGGTCATATCCAAAAAATCATAATAGGGCACTTTAATAATAATAATAATAATAATAATAATAATATAAAAGCAGTCCTAAACCCTCCTATTGTGTTGGGGTCAATTTGACACCATTTGATTTCAAACTGCTTGAAACACTGGTTAAACTGTATATTTCTTCCTGAAATTTGGTGCCTATTTTTCTTATGTGCATGCAAAGTTTCGACATATAGATGTGTTGTGAAAAGGCTGTACACAACTTTTGTGTTGGGGCCAAATTGACCCTCCATTTGTTTCCATGCAGTTCAATCAACACTTTGAAAAACAGCAGAGTCAGAAAACACAAAACAAAAACCTCATTGTATGAAATTCATGAGAACTGAAATTCAAGACTCAAAATTGAAGACTCGTCTTCTGTATCTTCCAAGGAAAGTTCACCCTGAAATTTGACCCTGATACAAATGTATTTTAACACAAGGATCTGTAGATTTGTGTGTAATTTTCCACGCTGTTTCTCATTATTCAATGCTGTTGTGGTTGCAGTGCTCAAAGAGCTGCGGACGAGGCGTCCGGACGCGACAGGCATACTGTATGAACAATCTGGGCCGCAGGCTGGTGGAGCGAGAGTGTGACGAGCAGCAGAGAGTCCTGAACGAACCCTGCAGTGACGTGCCCTGTCCCGACTGGACGGCCAGCCAGTGGAGCGAGGTACTGACACCAAACACTCATCATACTGTACAACACCTAAAGTCAACATGAAAGGGAAGTAGCGCTGGTCTTTTCTTGCCTAGTGTGACGTATATCTGAGTGAACCACTTCTGGAACAAGAACAAATGTAGGGCGGGGCTTGATTTGATTGATTGGATGGTTGAATCGTTAATCAAATTGTACCTGAATCCTATAAATGCATTTTTAAAATATGAAATTGAATCGTTACTTACTTAAAATTCGTAGAATGATCTACAGTAAACCTGTGTCTCTGTTGACATCAGTGTCTGGCGACGTGCGGTAAGGGCGTACGACACAGGCAGGTGCTTTGCATTCTGGGAGATGAGCAGCTGAGCGAGCAGCGCTGTGACCCGAACACCAAACCCTCAGCGGTGGGCAGCTGTGAGCTCCCCGAATGTGCGTCCTGGCAGATCGGAGGCTGGAGTCCGGTGAGAAACACAGCTTGGCTTGCTCTGTCTCGTCGGTTTGTTCAGAGGTTGTGAGTCTCTGATGTCGGTGTTTTGCAGTGTACGGTGAGCTGCGGTCAGGGCTATCAGATGCGTGCGGTCAGGTGTGTGTCGGGAGCGTACGGTGAGACGCTGGACGACAGGGAGTGTAACGCAGCCGCCAGACCTCGAGACAGTCAGGTGAACACATCTGATCAACCACTCCAAAGTTCGGAATAATTATGATTTGTTTATGTTTTTGAAAGAATTCTCTTCTGCTCACCATAAATACAGTGTGTGTGTGTGTGTGTGTGTGTGTGTGTGTGTGTGTAGGACTGTGAGTTGTCAGTTTGTCCTCGTGCAGCATCAGTGTTCAACACACCAAGACCAGCAGAACCGGGTCAACGACACACACAGTGGAGATACGGCTCATGGACGACTGTGAGTAACACACACACACACACACACACACACACACAAACACACAAACACACACACCAGAATTGCATCTTACTTTTATCCATATAAATATCAGCATCTGCACCAAATTACATATTTTTGCTCATTTTGGGCTGTTTTTTCCTCCCTATTCTCACTAAATGAGCCATAAAAGCCTGATGGATCAAATATGTTACAAAGATATAAAACACAAACTATTCCATAAAAAAACTGATTTTTCGGATTGTTATTTTCAGTGCTCGGTGTCGTGTGGTGAGGGTCGGCGGGAGCGTTACGTCAGCTGTAGAGACGCTCAGGGCGGTGTGGCTGAAGAGTCGTCCTGCGCTCACCTGCAGCGTCCCGCTGACTCTTCTGTGTGTTTCAGTCCCTGCGGTCAGTGGAGGGAGGGAGAGTGGACGCCGGTGAGTCCGTCCATCCATCCATCCATCCATCCATCCATCCATCCATCCATCCATCATTCAATTCATCCATCCATCATTCAGTTCATTCATCCATCCATCCATCCATCCATCATTCAGTTCATTCATCCATCCATCCATCCATCCATCCATCATTCAGTTCATTCATCCATCCATCCATCCATCCATCCATCATTCCATCCATCCATCCATCATTCAGTTCATTCATCCATCCATCCATCCATCCATCCATCCATCATTCAACCCATCCATCCATCCATCATTCCATCCATCATTCAATCCATCCATCCATCATTCCATCCATCCATCCATCATTCAGTTCATTCATCCATCCATCCATCCATCCATCCATCCATCCATCCATCATTCAACCCATCCATCCATCCATCATTCCATCCATCATTCCATCCATCCATCCATCATCATCCTTCATCCATCCATCCATCCATCATTCAATTCATTCATCCATCCATCCATCCATCCATCCATCATTCAACCCATCCATCCATCCATCCATCATTCCATCCTTCCATCCATCCATCCATCCATCATTCCATCCTTCCATCCATCCATCCATCCATCCATCCATCCATCCATCCATCATTCAATTCATTCATCCATCCATCCATCATTCGATTCATTCATCCATCCATCTATCATTCAGTCCATCCATCCATCCATCCATCCATCCATCATTCAATCCATCCATCCATCATTCCATCCATCCATCCATCATTCAATTCATTCATCCATCCATCCATCCATCATTCAGTTCATTCATCCATCCATCCATCATTCCATCCATCATTCCATCCATCCATCCATCCATCCATCCATCCATCATTCAATTCATTCATCCATCATTCGATTCATTCATCCATCCATCCATCATTCGATTCATTCATCCATCCATCCATCATTCAATCCATCCATCCATCCATCCATCATTCAACCCATCCATCCATCCATCATTCCATCCATCATTCCATCCATCCATCCATCCATCCATCCATCCATCCATCATTCAATTCATTCATCCATCCATCCATCCATCATTCGATTCATTCATCCATCCATCTATCATTCAGTCCATCCATCCATCCATCCATCCATCCATCCATCCATCATTCAATTCATTCATCCATTCATCCATCATTCAATCCATCCATCCATCCATCCATCCATCATTCAATCCATCCACCCACCCATCATTCCATCCATCCATCCATCCATCATTACTGTAGTGTCAGTTATATAACACAGGTGTTGTACCTGAAGATGTTGTGTATGTTCTGAACTGCTGCTGTGTTTTGCTCTCCAGTGTTCGGTGTCGTGTGGTGTGGGTCGGTCCACACGGCGGGTCGTGTGTATGAACTACCACCATCAGGTGGACGAGTCGTTCTGCCACCCGGACGAGCGGCCCAGCACCGAGCAGGAGTGTGCGCCCGCACCCTGCCAATCCTCCTACCACTGGCCCAACAACCAGCCCTACTTCCCCTACGACCCCGGCAACCACCCCGGACACCACAGCTGGAACGTCCCGTCCGCAGACAACCAGTGGAGGACGGGGCCGTGGGGAGCGGTGAGAGCCGACACACACACACACACACACACATAAATAAATAAATGAACAGGCGTGCCATGCGTGTGTCGATCCTCTTACAGAATCACTGTTTGTTTGCGTCAGCGAGTCAAACGTTTCATAATTCACGCTCACCGTGAGAGTTCCTGTCATCTGACTGCAGTTTACTTCATTAGCACATGTGCTCATTAGCTTTGATCCGCTGCAAAAGCACAGATGCATGCTGGGACTGGATGAGTCCCAGTGTGTGTGTGAGGGTTTTTCATAAAGGGCCTTATTAGTGTCGTTTTACGAACTTATGAAGATAACGCAGTGTAATACAGGCTGTAAAAAGACGGTATATTGCTGTAGGAACATGAATTTATGCAGAAAGATATGTGACGCTGGCATTTATGTGAGAAAATGAGCTGATTAGAGTTGTTTAACAGGCGATAATAAATCAACAGTACGTTTACAGATACAGATTGATTCAGAATTATTACACAATCAATGATGCATAACTGGAAGTGTGTTTTTCGTGTTACATTAATGAGAAATAGAGGGTAAATGTGTTGAATTGGCATTAAAATTGTCACTATGCAACAAGTCATAAAAGTCTTTAATACAGGCGTCTCTTTGGTTCAGTGTGCATGTGCTCAGATTGGTGTGTTTGTTCAGTGTTCCAGCACATGTGAAGGAGGCTTCCAGCGCAGGGTTGTGGTCTGTCAGGACGCAGACGGCCGCAGCACCAATCACTGCGACGAGAGGGTCAAACCTGACGAATCAAAGAGCTGCGACTCGGGACCCTGTCCTCACTGGAACTACGGCATCTGGGGAGAGGTGAGACTGATGATGATGATGATGATGAGCTCAAATTAACATCATATTAATGTAGGAGTAATTAACATTAAATTAACATAATGTAAACTTAAATAAAATGCCGCCCAGCTAGCTAGTGGGGTAAAAAAAATATTTTATGTTATATTTATAATTTTTTATTGAAATGTTGTGTTTATTTAATAATTATTATTTTTACATGATTATTTTGCATGATATAATAACATATTTGAAATAATATTATTTTCTTCATTATTAAAATATTTTTTCTAAAAAAGTCTCAATAAGGACTAGTAATAATTATTATAATATTTATAATTAACTTTGACTAATTGTTTTTAATTATAATATTCATCATATAATTATTATTTTATTGTTTATTAAATGATTACTTTTAATGATAATATTATAATTATGTAATAATAATATATTTTAATTAATATTTTAAATAATATTATTTTTCAAAAAAGCAACAAGAGCTATTAATAATTATAATTATTAATGTAATTAATAATTATAATAATTGTTATTCTATTTTTTATTTTTATGTATTATATGTATTTATATTTAAATAATATTTACTTTTATTATATTATATTATAAATTATTTTTATATATTAATAATAATATATTTTAAATAATGTTAATTTATTTATTATTATTATATATTTATATTTATTATAATATATATTATAATATATTTTTATTATTTTTAATATTAGTAATTTTTATATTTGTATATTTGATCTTGTTTATATTTAATAAATTATTTTTAAATATTTATTTTGAATGATATTTATAATAATAATAACAATAAAAATAATGTATTTTAAATATTTTTAAATATTATTCATTATTAAAATAATTATACACTATTAAGATAATTATACTTTTTTAATATTTATTTTGAACAACAATAAAAAAAAAATTGTATTTATTATTAATAAATTATATATTATTTTATAACATCAGTACAGTATTGTGCGACATCATGAGTCAGACACTCTCCATCTCTCTCTGTCCTCTAGTGCACGCGGTCGTGTGGCGGCGGTCAGCGGACGAGGTTGGTGGTTTGTCAGCGTCCAAGCGGGCAGCGGTTAAATGAGTACAACTGCGACATGCTGGACAAACCGCCCGATATGGAGCAATGTAACGCCCAGCCCTGCCCTGGCTCTGCTTCCTGGCACAGACGACCATGGAAGCCGGTACGATAGCAGCTCTCTCTGTCTCTGTCTGTCTGTCCCGCGTCCCGTTAGACGCTCGTGTCCCAAAGCCAGATGGTGTTTTCATGATTGGTGAAGGTTTGTGTTCATGCCGATTTGTTTGAGCATCATTCAGAAAGGGCAAAGTTCAGTATGAATCTTTAGGCCACACAGGCAGATTTCACAGGAAGTCATTTTAAAAAATCCACAACCGATTTACAGGTTAAAGCATGTTATAAATTACATTGCAGAAAAAAAAGGAAATGATGTTCTTCCTCAGTATTGATATTTGTACCAGAAAACAAGACAAAAATACTGAGGAAGAACATAATTTTTTGACTGTGTTGTCTGAAAAACACGAATCATTTGTGCGATTTTATTCGTACGTGAACTCGAGTTTGAGTTAGTCTTAGGCTCTGTAATCTAAAAACACAAGTGTATATTTGTGTATAAGAGTTTAATATTTTAATTATTATTATGACAATTACCCAGCAGCCATTTATTGTATATTATATTTGTATCTTTGTACAGAATGAGTATTTTTAAGTTCGATTATATATATCTATATTATTTAATAATTTCAAACTGGTGCTCGTGGTCTGATGTCAACTTGTACAGAGGAAAATAACTTGTGTTAGCATTTTTTGTTTTGTTTTTAGTTTGTGATGTGAAATTAGTTTTTATAATATTAATTCAACACGACCTGCAGTTCATTTCACCAAATAACTTGATATTTTTGCAGTGGATATAAACATATCAATGTTTAGATAATGATTTGACATTGTGATAATACGACGAGGACTGAAACACTCAAGGAAAACTTGACAAAAGAAAGAAATACCTCATTGTTCAGTCTTCGTCTCAAAACGCACTTGCAAAAAATGTAAAACACTAAGCAGAAATGTACAGAGCCCTGCACAAGACATGCGGACAAAAATATTTACTAATATTTACTAATTATAACCCGCATTTTAAGTAAATTGTGCACACCTTATAATAATTAGATCCCTCATTTTAAGTAAATCATGCACACGTTAAAACAATTTACTTAAAACGAGCGATCGAATTATTATATCGTGTGCACGATTTACTTAAAACGAACAATCGCATTATTATATCGTGCGCATGATTTACTTAAAACGAGCGATCAAATTATTATATCGTGTGCACGATTTACTTAAAACGAACAATCGCATTATTATATCGTGCGCATGATTTACTTAAAGCGAGTGATCGAATTATTATATCATGTGCACGATTTACTTAAAACGAACAATCGCATTATTATATTGTGCGCATGATTTACTTAAAACGAGCGATCAAATTATTATATCGTGCGCACGATTTATTTAAAACGAACAATCGAATTATTATATTGTGCGCATGATTTACTTAAAACGAGCGATCAAATTATTATATCGTGTGCACGATTTACTTAAAACGAACAATCGCATTATTATATCCTGCGCGTGATTTACTTGAACGATTTACTTAAAACGAGCGATCAAATTATTATATCGTGCACACGATTTACTTAAAACGAGCGATCGAATTATTACATCGTGCGCACAATTTACTTAAAACGAGCGATCAAATTATTATATTGTGCTCACGATTTATTTAAAACGAGCGATCAAATTATTATATTGTGCTCACGATTTACTTAAAACGAGCGATCAAATTATTATATTGTGTACACGATTTACTTAAACAATTTACTTAAAACAAGCGATCGAAATATTATATTGTGTGCACGATTTACTTAAAACGAGCGATCAAATTATTAAATCGTGCGCACAATTTACTTAAAACGAACAATCAAATTATTATATTGTGCGCACGAAAACAAGCAATCAAATTATGTCGTGTGCACGGTTGACTTAAAACGAGCAATCAAATTATTACATCGTGCGCACAATTTACTTAAAACGAACAATCGCATTATTATATCCTGCGCGTGATTTACTTGAACGATTTACTTAAAACGAGCGATCAAATTATTATATCGTGCACACGATTTACTTAAAACGAGCGATCGAATTATTACATCGTACGCACAATTTACTTAAAACGAGCGATCAAATTATTATATTGTGCTCACGATTTATTTAAAACGAGCGATCAAATTATTATATTGTGTACACGATTTACTTAAACAATTTACTTAAAACAAGCGATCGAAATATTATATTGTGTGCACGATTTACTTAAAACGAGCGATCAAATTATTAAATTGTGCTCACGATTTACTTAAAACGAGCAATCAAATTATTATATTGTGTACACGATTTACTTAAACAATTTACTTAAAACAAGCGATCGAAATATTATATTGTGTGCACGATTTACTTAAAACGAGCGATCAAATTATTAAATTGTGCGCACAATTTACTTAAAACGAACAATCAAATTATTATATTGTGCGCACGAAAACAAGCAATCAAATTATGTCGTGTGCACGGTTGACTTAAAACGAGCAATCAAATTATTATATCGTGCGCACAATTTACTTAAAACGAACAATCGCATTATTATATCCTGCGCGTGATTTACTTAAACGATTTACTTAAAATAAGCAATCAAATTATTATATCGTGCACACGATTTACTTAAAACGAGCGATCGAATTATTACATCGTACGCACAATTTACTTAAAACGAGCGATCAAATTATTATATTGTGCTCACGATTTATTTAAAACGAGCGATCAAATTATTATATTGTGCTCACGATTTACTTAAAACGAGCGATCGAATTATTACATCGTACGCACAATTTACTTAAAACGAGCGATCAAATTATTATATTGTGCTCACGATTTATTTAAAACGAGCGATCAAATTATTATATTGTGCTAACGATTTACTTAAAACGAGCAATCAAATTATTATATTGTGTACACGATTTACTTAAACAATTTACTTAAAACAAGCGATCGAAATATTATATTGTGTGCACGATTTACTTAAAACGAGCGATCAAATTATTAAATCGTGCGCACAATTTACTTAAAACGAACAATCAAATTATTATATTGTGCGCACGAAAACAAGCAAATTATGTCGTGTGCACGGTTGACTTAAAACAAGCAATCAAATTATTATATCGTGCGCACAATTTACTTAAAACGTGCAATCGAATTATTATATTGTGCGCACGAAAACGAGCATTCAAATTATGTCGTGCGCACGATTTACTTAAAACGAACAATCAAATTATTATATCCTGCGCACGATTTACTTAAACGATTTACTTAAAACGAGCGATCGAATTATAATTATATCGTGCACACAATTTACTTAAAACGAGCGCTCAAATTATTATATTGTGCTCACGATTTACTTAAAATGAGCAATCGAATTATTATATTGTGCGCACGAAAACGAGCAATCAAATTATGTTGTGCGTACGATTTACTTAAAACGAGCGATCAAATTATTATATCCTGCGCACGATTTACTTAAAACGAGCGATTGAATTATTATATCGTACGCACAATTTACTTAAAACAAGCGATTGAATTATTATATCGTACGCACAATTTACTTAAAACGAGCGATTGAATTATTATATCGTACGCACAATTTACTTAAAACGAGCGATCAAATTATTATATTGTGCGCACAATTTACTTAAAACGAGCAATCGAATTATTATATGTTGTGCGCACGAAAACGAGCAATCAAATTATGTTGTGCGCACGATTTACAAGGGAATAAATTATTACATTGTGCGCACAATTTATGTAAAACATGGGAACAAATTAGTAAAATGTGCTGACATATTAGTATGTCGTAGGAACGGTTTTTGGCCACGATGTACATATTTATTTCACGTATGTCGTGTGGGGCTCCGTAGAAATGTAATAAAATCAAACGACCAAAGATTTCAGCCTCGTTCTGTGAAGTAACACTGTACGATTGTTCGGTTCAGTGTACTAGTTTATTTCGACCTGCTCGTCATCAGGTATCAACACTGAGATGTGGTGCTAATAAGGATTCAATCACTAATCACTGTCTACTTCATTGTTTTGTCTAATGTAGCGCAGAGTTTTAACGTATTATATTTGGTAACGCTTTACAATAAGGTTCATTTTTTATAATTAGTTATCGTGAACTAACAATGAACAATACTTCTCCGGCATTTAGTAATCTTAGCTAATGGTGCTCTTTTTCTGGTACAAATTGGGAAAACTGATTTCATCTAGTGGAAGCGTTCAGTACTGCGCCCAAACAAAATCTTACTGAAAGCTCATTTTTTGAGATATCAACCTCAAATTTGGAACACAACTTGTGTTTTAATGCATTATCTAATATGAACAAATGAGACCTCAATGTAAAGTGTTATCCATTATTTTTGTATCAATGTTCTTTTACTCAACATTTGACTTAATGTGTTGTAAACGTCTGTTAAGGTTGCAGTTGGTTTCTGCAAACTAAACCTTGAGAGCATTTTAGCTCTTATTTAATCAACTACGATAATAAATTTGGAAACCACACCATGTTCTCCAACCAATATGCCTATATAGGTTGTTTGTCACTTTCCTGAAATACGTCCCATAGGAGCGTTTGCTAAAGTTGCGCCCCTATCGATAACAGGACACTTTCATTTTAATGCATTGTTCCCTTTTATCTGCGTCATATTTCGGGTTTTGCGTAGCTCAACTGAGCATTGCAATATATAACAATATGTTATCATGTGATTGTGGGTTCGATCCCAGGGAACGTATGCATTCATAAAGTGTATATGCACTATAAATCACTAAAGTTAGGTTTAGGGATGGGTTGGGTGTAGTCGTTAATCACATCACAATATTCTTTATTATTAATAATATTTTCTCAGTTTCAGAACACAAATACCTCTTTCATGCCATATGTTTGGTCATTCATCTGCTTGTTGGCCATTTCTAAATATGTTTGAAGGATTTCTGTTGGTTTATTTATTTGTTTACAGCAGGAGATTAAGTGCTGCAGCATTTACATGATAAAATGTCTTATTTTGTTTTGCACCGTGAAATAACTGTATATTTGTCTGCATTATTATTGTGAAGCCCAAGCGATTCGTTTCTCCTCTGATCCACTGATTTCTCTCCAGCGTTCGTCTCTCATTCTTTTTCTTTGTTTCAGTTCATTTTGTTCTCGTTTCTGTCTCTCAGCTTATAAATCTTCTGTCCGCCCTCATCGTCGCTCATGATGTATGTTTTTGTTTTTCCCACAAATATGTTCCCGCTCAGTTTGTTCCAGAACTATTTCACACTGTAAAAATGATTAAAATACATAAAGGTTGTGAACGCTTGTGTTGTTTCTTAGTCTGTTCACATCTGAAGGTGTTTTTCTATGTTCATTGAGTTTTTATCAACAGATTTTTGGTTAATATATGTATGAATATATAACTGCTCTCAATGGATATGAAGTCATTCACCATTTTTAATCAAATTGTTGCCTTCCAGTTTATTATAAGTAAAGTAAATCATTCTGTGGTCAGTCTCTTAATTAATATAAGCTCATAAGAGCTGCATAAAATGATCTGAAAAGGAATGATCAAAATGCTGTCAAAATTTTTAACATATAAATATATAAAAATATAATATATATCAGGGTTATTATAGTTAACTAAAACTAAAACTAAAAGCCTAAAAAATATTTTTGCTTTAAATGAAAAAAAACTTAAAATAAAAGAGGACCTAAAACAGAACCTTGAGGTACCCCTTTGTTTACTTCAAGGAAGGGTGAACTATAATTTTCCATGTTCGTTCAGAAAGTTTAATTTAATTTAATTTCAACTAGTTGCCTGGGCAACATTTCTCATTTTTAACTTAAATAACTAAAAATGAAAAAAATAAAATAAATAAATAAAAATGTAAAATTACTAAAACTTTGACTAAAATTAAAATGAAAAGGAAAAATAGAAAAATAAGAACCAATTAAAAATATTAATACAAATCTGAATATTAAAATAACATTGATAAATATTTATGTAATATATAATGCAAGCTTTTCAAATCAAGCATGTTTGATCTTTCACAGCATCATGCTATAAGAAAGTATATGGAAACTATTAAAGGTAATTATTCATAAACATCTTTATGTGCAGAAATATAGCTGCAAATGAGCCATCTTATAGAAATAAAATCAGACTGTATTTTAGACACTTTCTGCTGTTTCTTCTTGAAGTGCTTATGTTGAATGAATTTATTCACGTATAGAGAGCACTGGAGAGGTGTACTTTATGAAATCCTGCCTTGCGTCGTGTAACTTTCATGATGTTTTCTTTAAAGTTTAAATCAGTCCAAAGTCCAAATCAGTCCGGGTACATCTGGGAATCATTTGGCTAATGGCTCGGCTGTAATGCATTTGGCCAGAGACGCGGTGCGCTTTGCTTTTACAGCAGCGTTGGCTGATATTAATCAGAGCTGGCGAGAGTCCTTCATCTGAGAGTTAAAACAGTGTTTATGGGTCTGAAAAACCCAAGAACAGCCTCGTAATCAGAAAAGATTGCACTTAAAAGCATCTTCATATTTCACTCTTGCTGCAAAAGTATCCCAGTTGTGAAATGACAAATAAACATCCATAATTGAGTTGCGTTGAGTTTGACTCGAAATGAAGTCCTGAAAACCAGTTAAAATCCATGTGTTTTAATGTTGAGCTCATTGCACAGCAAATTACACTGTATTTCTGTCTTGTTTTCCAGTACAAATATCTAAACATTCTTAAATCAAGATACATTTACTGAAGAAACAAAATGACTGAAGATATTAAATCTTGATTAATAAAAAAAAATCATCAAAATGAAGCAAGTTTATGATTAAAACAAGAACAAATATCTGCCAATGGGGTCAGAAAAATACACTTAATTAAAAAAAAAAAAACAAGATGATTCTGACCCCAATCTAAAACGTTCTGTGTTCAGCAGAAAAGTTTTAACACTGCAGATCCATTGATTTCAATTAGGATGGTGCAAAAGTCAGGATGGTGCATTTTGGGCTCATTTCTTAAACGATTGCATAATTTTTTTTTTTTTTATTGAAGTTTTATTGCTATTATGATTATTTTAATTTCTAAAACTCTTAGTTTGCCTTGAAAATAGCCTTTGCTGCTGGTGTTAAATGATAAACAAATAAATGAGATGGACATTCGTTGACCAGTCAGAATCTCCGGTCCACTTGTGCTTTAGAAACTCAGATCTTACACACACAGCGATCCGTCGAATGTTCTCTAAACACCCTTAAACACCTGATTCAGCTTTCTGATTATTGCTAATATTCTCTCTGACCCATTATTCTGTCATTTGGGATCATTTGCAAAAGGAAAGTCATAGCACGTCCCTCATAAATCATCATGTCAGCACTCTCTAATAATGCAGTGATTCTCTGAAACCTGTCGCCTTGAGGCTGCAGATATTTACCCAGCATACATGTGAAAACAAACCTCGCTCACGTCCTGTTTGAAGGCCTCATGTTTACTGGAGATTAATGGAGAGTCTGGGAGCACAGGAAGTCATGTGACTTTGAGAATTAGTGGCATTTTAGATGATGTCGTGGACGTTTTTCTAAGGAAATGATGTTCGGATGACGCTTTGCATGTGAGATTTATTTTAGTGCACGTTTCTCTTATGATTAAGACAGTGAGATTTGGTATTGTTGAAGTGCACCACAAAACTAGCCGTATGTTTGTGTTTATAAGCTTTAGTAACGTTATTTAGATTGCAGTGTTATGATGTAGTTTCTTATTATGGTAAAAACATGGTAACTTACCTCATGAAATACAATTAATTATGATAAACTTTACATTTATTCATTTGGTAACACTTTAGTTTGGGGACCAATTCTCACTATTAACTAGTTGCTTATCAGCTTGCATAACATTTTGGCTGTTTATTAGTACTTCTAAAGTACATATTAATGCCTTATTCTGCATGACCTTATTCTACATTCTTAATCCTAAACAATACCTAAACTTAACAACTACAACAACTATATTACTAACTATTAATAAGCAGTAAATTGGTAGTTTATTGAGGCAAAATTTAGAGTTAATAGTGAATATGTGTTCCTCAAAATAAAGTGTGATCAGTTTTGTTTTGAAACCAATTTTACCAACTCGTTAACATTTAATCTGAATTGCAATTATAAGTAAATAATCTACAATATGAAAGATAAACAACTTTTTTTCAGTGTATTTTCAGTATAAACACGTCTAAAGGTCTGGTTTCTGTTGCCTTCTTGATGAGGATCCAGTGTTGCCAATTTTATTTTCCCAGTAAAAACAGATTTAACCCACAAAACATTGAGCAAAAGGGAAATGAAGTCAATTTTATTCACCCGAAAACTAATTAAAGTCCAATCTTGAACTCATTAAGGGAAGTTAATACAGAAACATATGTGTGTTCTTATGCAGTTTGCCTTTAATTTGTGGCAATTTGGCCATAATTTAATGTTTATTTATTTTATTTATCCCTTTATTTAACCAGGAAGATCCCAGTGAGATATTACAATCTCTTCTTCCTGGTCAAGACGACAGCACTTAAAGTTTCACGAGATAACAATACTAAAAAATACACATATACAATCAATAAGTAAAGACAAATCAAGAAAAACATTTACAGGTCTCCTTTAAGACAGTCTGCAAAAGACATTTGACAGTGCTCAAGGCGGGAAGTTTAACTAGACTGAGTACATTTTGTAGTTTATCCCAAACCCAAGGAGCATGACAAGAAAAGAAAAGATATACCCTTGGGACTTTCAGTCGAGTTTGAGTTGCAGATCTAGTGCAATAACTATTTGTGTAAGAGGTTAAAAGATTAGAAATATAAGTATCTAATTTACCTAAAAGTGCCTTAGCAATAAATAAAAGCTTATGCAATTTTCTCCTGTGATGTAGAGATGACCAAGCTAAAGATTTGCATAAAATACAGTGATGTGTACCTGACTGTACGCCACAAACAAAGCTTAAATCATCATGATAAACAGAGTCTAATTTCCTGAAATGCAGCTGAATGCATAAATAAAAGATCACCATAATCAAATATAGATAGAAAGGTACTTCCGAGACCTAAATCAGTGATAATGACGGAAAATAAGAGGACCTAAAACAGATCCTTGAGGTACCCCTTTGTTTACTTTAAAGAAGGGTGAACTATAATTTTCCACGGAAACACATTTTGTTTGTTCAGAATTATAGTTTTCAAACCATTTTAGAGCACAACTTGATAGAAACTGAGACTAAGAGAGGCAGTATTTCTGTGTGTGTGTGGTTTTTAACATGATGGAGTACTCCGAACATAATGAAATGATTGTAATGGGATCCACATGGAGAAATAGGACCCTGAAACAATTCTCCGACCTGTCACCGTGAGGTCACATGACTCTGACATCATTTCCCTTGTGTTTCCTGTTTCTGTTGGAGTGTCAAAAAAGTTTTCGATCAGCATAAATCACCCTCGATAATTACCCACAGTATTATTGTGTGTGTGTGTGTGTGTGTGTGTGTGTGTGTGTGTGTGTGTGTGTGTGTGTGTGTGTGTGTGGAGGTCGGTTAAAATCCTGATTGATTGAAGGTGGTTTCGATCTGAAGGCTTTGTAATCACTGTCACAAACTCTGAATGTGCGTTCGAAGAGCAATAGAGTGAGAAGAGACGAGAGTTTTTCTTTCCCACATGTTGCACCTGGGAGTGTTTGGAATGAGGGAGGAATCTGGAAGCGTTTAGGTCGGATTCTCCTCAAGCGTTACAGTGAATCCTCAGTCTGAGAAGTCGACTCTAGTGGATCAGCAATAGTTTCTGATGGACAGACTCTGATAATGTCAAGATATCCTGAAGGTGAAAGATCAGACCAATGGTTTTAAACTCTTCTGTGTCTGACTGTGAATCTGTGATGAGTTTCTCAGGTTTAGTCTGGATTAGCACTGGTGTGCAGCTCAAATTAAGTCAAAGTTTATGTAGTAGAGCACAATGATTGAATAACAGTGGTGTAGGTCAACTGGTTTCACTTAATGAATCCAGATTTTACACCAGAATGTTGTTGATATTGTACTATTTGGTCCATGTTCGCATTTGGACCCACCAGTTGAAATCATGTTGGAATATAGCAGTTTAAGTTTAAGTTAACAACTGTAAACCAGTCTAGAACTGAAGAATTCAGTCTCCACGTATCAATGTGGTTTAGTACCAGTCCAGTCCTGCTCACGTCTGGATCCCAGATGGGAAAGAAAACGGCAACGAATCTGTCCGGATCAATAGTTCACACTCATCTGAGTCAGTGATTCATCCGCAGCTGTGTGGAATAATTCAACCACACCATCAGATTCAATTATACGAAATGAATCAAAGACCGCAGATGGAAATATTTCAATAGTATGAAAATGTTTGTTGGCGTTTTGTTTAGTAATCAGTTGATCATTTTAATATGGGAATATAAACTTGGCAAGCTATATAAAACTGCACGTCTATATACACACATATATATATATATATATATATATATATGATGGACAGAAAGGAAGATCTCACACAGGGCTCATTTCTTAGTACCCTTGAACCATAAACTATTCCAGTCTGGACTTTAAATATGTGATGAGCTCAAGATACACAGATTCACTCCAGGGCCAAATATGGTTGAACAAACGCTTCATGTCTGAAAGAGTAAACGGAGAACTGCTGATGGAGAAATGAGTTCATGACACACTAAAGCCATGAGTGTTTGACTTCAACATACTCCTGAATGACACAGTTGATCTATATATATATATTATTTAAATTAAAATATATCATATACTATTTCATATAACTTTTGTGACATTCTTTTCAAAATGGCATGTTTACCAGTATGTTAGGGGATGGTATGTTTCTCTAAGTTAGCTCATTTCCAGTTTACACAGAGTTTAACCGCGGTATGTTCGTCCTCCTCGTCTGTTTATGTGTTTGGTGATTTATTGACGTGCAGATCTTACCAGCTGTCATCCATTCAGCGTCTGTCTTCTACGTCCATTCCTGCAAAAGACCTTCACAAAGACACACGGCGTATGTTTATGATGATCAGTGTAGGTGACAGTGATTCTGCTGATGTTCCTCATGGATTCGGCTCAGTCTGTCCCAGCCCTTAATGAGCGCTGTGACGTTTTCCGGCCTGTTTGAGGTTCTGCCAGGGTCCGTGAGTGACGGCTTCAGATTTACTGCGATCTTTGAAGAGTCTGATCCTCTCATGTGGTTTTCATATGCAGACACTTGATCTTCTTGTGCTGTGTAATGGGAATGGTATTCAGCTATGAGAAGTGTACTTAAATATCAGCTTTTTTATCCATTTACAATCTCTTGACACTTTTTTGTTGAACATGATTTGTTGACTGTAATGTACTGTTGTGCCTCATTTATTCTGCATTCATTCAGTTGTTTTGAGTCGCGTGTCATGAGATGTTGAGTGAACTTACCATGACATCAGCACTTCACATCTGAACCAGTCCTGGAAACACACACACGTTTGATGAAGACGTCTGTCCACTGAGACTCCATGAACCGCATTTATTTACACGTCAAGGGCTTTCGTTCCTGCTGCATTTGTTTGTATATATGTTATTCTATATATAATATGTCATTTATATTATTCTACAAGTAATGAAATTGCATCCAATTGCTCATTCGGTGTCGTCTGTATCTGCGTTATCTTACATGAGTCAATTTAATAATGACATGATGCCATTTCTGCTGATTTCTGCTCACTTGATGTCTATATGAAAGAGGATCAATTATTCAAGTATTAATTAAATTAAACTTGAAAATAATACATTTATATATAAATATATATATATATATATATATATATAATGATGAATATGATTATATATAAATATATATAAAATATTTAATTTGTTTTATATATATAATTTTATATACCTATTAATTTAAAAAATTTAACTAATAAACAAATGTAAAAAAATAAATAAAATTATAAATAAAATTATATGTAAAAAAGAAAAAAATAAATACAAATAATAATAATAAAAAATAAAATTATATATCAAATTAATAAAATTTAACTAATAAACAAATGTTAAAATAATAAAATAAATAAAAGTATAAACAAAATTATATATAATAAAAAAATAATAAAAATAATAAAAAATAAACAAAATGATATATTAATTTAATAACATTTAACTAATGAACATTTTAAAATAATAAATAAAAAAAATAAACAAAATGATATATAATAAATAAATAAAATAAAAACTATATATATATATATATATATATATTTTTTTTTTTTTCTTTCTTGAAAATTTGTATATTGTATGAACTTTTGAGACAAATTCCTTTAGCAACAGTTGATAATCAATAATTGAGGAAACTCTTGAGACAGACGAGTTTCTCTAAGGAGAAACAGTGAGCAAAACTGATGTTACATTGACAGAAAACACTTAAGACAGAAATGCATTTCTGATCTCAAACACACATGGATCTGGTTATAGACTTCATGCATTTTTTGTTGTTCGAGTAATAAACAATCTAACATATTTCGGTCGATACGCCTGACGAGCTCATTTTTGTTGCCTTTCTGAACAAATGAACTGATTCAGTGTTCAGAGAGATTCACTCACAGATATTAACAGTATTTTTGTAATTGTTTAACTAAATTATTAATCTTTTTATGACCTGAACATGTTCTTACCCTGTTTCGTGAGATTCACTCATGTGTCATTGTATTATCCGTCTCAGAAATAAACTTAATTGAAGCTCAGTAAAGTCAAACACACATTCATGCATTAGATGTGACTGTAGCAGCTCAGCGTCTGTATCATGCAGCGTTTATTTTAACACTAAACACCTTCATCTTTCTGTCCCATCAGACCCACCTCAGTTTCTCCTCTCATCTCCTGTTTTCTCCTCTCTTCCGTCCTCAGATGAAGATGAAGTCGTCCTTCAGTTGTGTGTTCTAGTAAAGCTGACTAACTACTAACTACCTTCAGACGTGAGCGTTCACAGCCGTCTCTCCTCGTCCCTGTTTCTCCTCCTCTTTTCCTTTAGGAGTTTTGAGGAGTGGTTTGTCCGACTCCATTAGTGTGTGTGTGTGTGTGTGTGTGTGTGTGTGTGTGTGTATCTGATGGTCGCTCACTTATCTGTGTGTTCTTTGATGTGTTGTGCTGCTGGCAGACTGCAGCCCTGTGTTTAAAATACCTCTGTAATGACCTTGTTTATGATGTGTGTGTGTGTGTGTGTGTGTGTGTGTGTGTGTGTCTGGATGCTCTTTAGTGCTGCTCAAACCTGTTTCTTTTATTCTCCATGAAGATCAAATGTAGTAACAGATACTGGGATCTTTTACTGAAGTCCAAACAGGAAGCTGAAGAAGATCCAGCTTATATATATGTCAAGTCGAGTGTTTTAAATAACCTTCTGTGATGTGATGTGGCTTCGGATAAAAAAATCAGACAGAAAATATATATTTTTATCGTATTCTGCACAATGAGAAAAGCTATGTCGATTAGCATTGCATTATAAATATAATCTATTATTATGAAAATACCCCACATGGCATGGTGGCTTGTATAGCGAGCTCTGGAAGTCTCTCACTGTGTCCGAAATCGAATACTTCTCTACTATATAGCAGGAGAAAAACAGTATGCGAACAGAGTAGTATGTCTGAATTCATAGTATTCGAAAAACAGAAGGCGAAAAGTACCGGGATGACTTACTACTTGCGGTGAGATTCTGAAGTGAGCATACGATGGACACTTTACTATCCCATGAGGCCACGGGAGAGGATTTATGAATTGAAGGGGCGTAACTGACGCTGGTAGGTCATGTGACAGTAACAACATGGCGGATGTACTACGTCCAAATTCATTCATACTACACTTTTTCAACGGTCGTAATGTAGTACCTATTTAGACAGTAAGTGATTTCGAACACAGCTTCTGTTATTTCCTGGAATGTCACATGGTATGCCTGTTCTTCACAAGTGCCATTTGTGGACAAGACGTGCATAGAGCGCCCTCAGGCTGCCAGTATGAATTGAAAACTCAGTACACCAGAGTATCCAGTGCTCATAATGATGACAGTGGTGCATTTTGGGTAAAAATTTAAATAAATATTACTCTTCTGTATAGAAATTTGACATAAACATATGAGAATCAATATTTCTCTAAATGTGCATGCTTTTGAGCTGAGGGATGTTGTTTTGTCAAGCGTTTTAATGACGATCTTACAGGAGTTTTTTCTCAATGAATGTGGCTGACGCTCATATTTCAAAGAAAAGGTATCAAATCAGTTTTTCATATTCATAACTCCTGATGCATATTAACAAATTATGGTTACAATAAGATTCTGAGAGTAAAACAGAGGTCAGCTTGAGTCTTTTATCTTTTTAATGATGTATAGTTTGTCAGGGTTGATTATATTACATCTAACAGTACATTTGGACTAATTTAAACAAAGAAGCTTCAGTGTGTCGACGTCCTCGTGAAGGTTAACAGGTTGAAAAAATGCAAACACATTTACCCCTCATTATTCGCATTGCTATAATTCAAATAATAAAAAAAAATGTATTATGTTATAATATTATTATTGATGATTGCGTTTTTTAAATTGTGAAGTATGAATGGCTTAGCTCTAGCGGCCTATGACGATGTGTGCCTGGGCTACCGTGATGAATTATTGGAAATAAATGAACATGTCATTAGAGTAATGCGGCTAACATGATAACCCAGTTCACAGCACGAATGCTTATTTCACTTTAACCTTTAACCCTATGTAGATAACAATGTGTTCGCTGCCAAATTGAGTTAAGGACCTATCAGCCTGTGCCATCTAGAGTTTCATGACATAATTAGGTGTGTAGATACATGTAATTTATGTATTAACTTTTTTTATTTAACTTATTTAAAATGTTTAGTTTATTTTATTTTATTTTATTTATAGATTTAACAGACTGAATCATGTACTGTCTCATGACCGGATGTGGACGTGTTTCTCTGGAGAATGTTCTGCATTATTGGTTCCAGATGATTGTTGATGGTTTTCTCTCGGCTTTGTCCGTTCTGGTTTGAATTTAAGCCCACCACTTGCAGAACACGGTGGCTTGTGGTTCGCATCCTTTGAAAAAAATAATAAATAGCTCTGGAAAGACATGAATTAATGAAATATGAATTGTGGCACGCCGCTAAAGCTCCAGCGCTGTTGTTGGAGTGTTGATGTGACACGTTCTCATCCCGCATGTCTCTCTGTCTCTGTAGTGTTCGGTGTCCTGTGGGAAGGGAATCAAAGAGCGACAGATTGTGTGTGTCGACCAGAATCAGACCCAGATCGAGGACGAGAGCTGTGCTCATCTGAACCCGCCCAGAACACAGAAGGCCTGTAGGGCGGGACCCTGTCCCGGCTGGAGAGCCAATCAGTGGAGAGCGGTGAGTGAGCTCACTTCCTGTCATTCAGAGAATTATATTTTATTATTTTTTTCTTTTCTTTTTCTTTCTTTTCTTTTTTATTTTATTTTATTTTATTTTATTTTATTTTATTTTATTTTATTTTATTTTATTTTATTTTATTTTTAAATGAACACAAAGTATTCCTAAGATACTTTTATTCAAACCATGCCAATAATAAGTCATAAGTTATTGTGTTTTATTTTGTATTTTACTTAACATTTTATTTTATTTTATTTTAATTTATTTTATTTTATTTTATTTGTAGTAAATGAACACACAGTACTCCTACATAAGATACTTTTATATGTAAAATGGCAACAATAAGTCATAAATTATTAACTATTATAAATTATTCTTAAGTATTATAATTCATGCCTTACTGTATTTTTCTGTATTTTATTTTATTTTATTTTATTTTATGTTTTCTTATATTATTATTTAATTTATTTATATTTTTATATCATTTATTATTAGTAGTAGTAGTACAGTAAATGAACACAATACTTTTATACAAAAAATTCCAATAAGTTATTGTATTTTATTTTATATATTTATTTTTATGGGATTATTAGTAAATGAACACATATTCCCATAAAATATATTTTTAGACAAAAACAAAGGATTTTTTCCCCTTTTGAAAACACATATTTTATAAATAACACACTTTTTCCAGTAAAAAACTAGAAGCAATATGTGACTATTCTAAGTAATGTAGTAAATCCACCCAGTGTTCTGATTGGCTGTGGTGTGTTGGGTCACGTGGGACATCCAGGTCTTTCCGTCTCTTGCCCCAGTTTATCCCCCAAACTGCATCACGATCCCCCATCATTCCCCTCGGGTCTGGAAGCAATCATCTCCTCTCACATGCCTGCCCAGAGCGTGAAATCAGCAGAAAGATGTTTTATATCTGAACAGGGGCGCGTATGACACCCTCTCACCACCAGAGCTGTAATACAGACGTCCCGCTCCGCTCCAGCCGCTGCTCACTCACACTTACTGTAATAATTAGCTCTTGTATTGTGTGTGTGTGTGTGTGTGTGTGTGTGTGTGTGCAGTGTTCGGTGAGCTGCGGCGCTGGCGTTCAGTCCCGCGAGGTCTTCTGCAGGTTAAAGGGCAAAGGTCGAGTAAGGGATGACATGTGTGACATGCGTGCGCGTCCCGTCCCGCTCCGGTCCTGCTTCCACACCGGATGTCAGACGCACAGCTGGACGGCACACGGGTGGCAGGACGTGAGTAAAACATGGAGAAGCGTGTTTGCTGCTCTGTCACGGGTTACACACACCTTACACTCATGATGATGGGCTGATGATGGGCTGTACGTGCTGAAGAAACTGACAA